>NW_028281241.1:367500-527035 GCF_059751285.1 Brachycentrus maculatus
CCTATTTTTACTAAATTATTTATTTAAACAATGGAATCGCCGGAATCGCCTGGAACTAAAGAGGAATCGCATCTAATTCCTCAGGGCTGGAATAATGCGAAAATTGTGCCAAATGGTTCATTATCACCGGGGATATACTATCCCAATGGAAAAAGGTAAATTTAACTTTACGTATTTATGGGACACCACAACCCAATTTGTTCACTGTTTAACTAAATATGTGTGAATCGCAACGTTTATAGATGGTATGTGTCAAATCTAAATACCTACTTATTTTTTAAGTATGATGAAATGAGTGGTGATGTGTTGTTCCCTTCAAAACAAATATTGAATTACACTAAGTCATGATTTAATAAAAAAAATGAGATTAATTAAATATAAATTACCATGTTATAAATAAATTATAAAGTGATTTCAAAAAGTTTGTTTTTAAATAAAGTTTATTGGATTCTGTTTCTTCTAAGAATTGGTACAATTAATGATGTTAATATTGTTTGTATACATAATATATAAATAATATAAATGATGCGATAATGTCGCTATTAATTTCTCTAGAATATTTCGGGTTTTCTTGTTTTTATATTATTATAGGATTTTATTGCTATACGGGAAAGTAAATGGAGTAGGAATATTATGGTAGGTATATACTGTATAAAAGAATACGAGCAATTATTTATTTATAAAATCCGTCGTTTAAAAAAAAAGTATAATTTTTGTTGTTGTTGTTGTTTTCACTTATTTTGATTGTCAATATTTATACGAATTACTAGTTACCGGCTTGATAAATAACATTACCTGGTCACTAGCTGTTTTTTTTTGTGTGAATAACATACGAGATCTTAAAAGATTTGATAATCATTAGGTAGATATTATAATCTGTTTATCGAATATATATTTATTTATGTTTTATGTTTTATATATATATATACATATATATATATATATATATATATATATATATATATATATATATATATATATATATATATACATATATATATATTTAAATATATATATATATATATATATATATATATATATATCTATATATATATATATATATATATATATATATATATATATATATATATATATATATATATATATATATATACATATACATAGTGTACATGTACATAGTGTACCTTGATCTTGTAATAATATGCATCATAATACATTAATATATATTAGACATCCATAAAACATTTTCAAGGAGCGATGAATTTTATTAGGAGCTAATATATATTTTCTAAATGTAGTCATAACACTATATCAAACAGCGTGTAATATTAACATATGTATATTTGATTATTTCAGATTGTTTGACCTTTTCGGATTTTGCTAATGCAATGTTTCTCTAATGTCAGTCACCATTGCTGATTTATCAGTATAAACTATTTGTCAATAAGTTGTTATTTTATTGAAAATATAATGAATATTATGTTTGCTTTACAGAAATCGTGGCCATCGTTTCGGGGGTATGCGAAAAGTCCGGCGGCGCGCAGTACTCAAGAACGGAGAATGCAACGTGCTTCAGTCCCGGATCTCCCAGCGGCGACTGCGCTTCCTGCAGGACATCTTCACCACCCTCGTGGACACCCAGTGGCGGTGGACGCTCATCGTGTTCACGCTCAGCTTCATCCTGTCCTGGCTCGGCTTTGCCGCCATCTGGTGGCTCATAGCCTTCACCCACGGGGACCTGGAGCCCGCGCATCTGCCCCCCAACCAAGAAGAGTCCGGCTGGAAGCCCTGCATGTCCAACATAAACAATTTCGCCTCGTGTTTCCTCTTCAGCATTGAAACCCAACACACCATCGGCTACGGCTCTCGTCTAACCACGGAAGAGTGCCCGGAAGCCATCTTCGTCATGTGCATTCAGAGCATTTTCGGCGTGATGATGCAAGCATTTATGGTCGGCATTGTATTCGCCAAAATGACTCGACCCAAACACAGAACCCAAACGTTGCTATTTTCCAAATTCGCTATCGTATGCCAAAGAGACGGAGAACTGTGCCTCATGTTCAGGGTCGGCGATATGAGAAAATCTCACATTATCGGAGCTAGCATACGAGCTCAACTAATAAGAGGCAAAATGACGAAGGAAGGAGAGTGCCTTACCCAGTACCAAACGGAATTAGAAGTCAATGCCGACGGTTGTGACGCGGATCTGTTCTTCATCTGGCCGCTGACCGTTGTGCACAAAATCAATAGCAATAGTCCCCTTTACACGTACACCGCTAGCGATATGCTTCAAGATAGATTCGAAATAGTCGTAATATTGGAAGGAACGATCGAATCGACAGGTCAAACTACGCAAGCGAGGTCCAGTTATGTCTCGAGTGAAATTCTCTGGGGACACAGATTCGACCCCCTCGTATCGTACAATAAAGAGAGACAAGGATACGAGGTGGACTATTCGAAATTTGACGAAACGACACAAGTTGATACACCGCTGTGCTCTGGAAAGGAGTTGGCGGAATTTTATAAAGTTCAAGATGACTTCCGAAGCATCGGTCAGTACCAAATGTCGTTTTAATATAATATAAATGTAATTTATAATTTATAAACGTGTCGTTTAGAAATTATGTTTGGTTTGTTTTCTCAGATACCATTAATTTATTTACTTAAATGTTCATTCTTATTATCAAACATAAGTTCTTTACCTATTTCGCGTCTATCAATTATTGTCTATTAAGTTAAATGTTACTTGTAATGTTTCTAAAATATAGAGAATTTAATATCTCTATCTTTTATTTTAAAATGTACTTTTGTTTTATGTACTGTGTACGTTCCAATGTTGTCCACTTTGTGTCATTGTGTTGTCTTGCTCTGTATCCATAGATCCGATAGGAGATTCCGTGTCTCTGCGACGAGCTCCTGCGCCAGAAATTCCGCTGCCCCTCGAAACTGCAATCACCATTTGACCGGATCGTCATTCGCCCTCCATCTCTGCATAGACTGAATCCTAAATATCATTATGTGAATCGAGTGCTAGATTTATTGTATGCTTGTTGTTCTCATTATCGTTGTTCGTCTTCCAAATCTCATCCGCTATCTCTCTGGTGTTTGCCGCAAATATGTCTAGAATTCCGCTTCAAAACTTTACAATCAAATTAAATAAAATATATTTCAACACTGGTAATATTGTGATAGGTTTTGGATCACCACAACTGCCGATGTACCGCAAGGATATTGATCAGGTCCTTCAGTCAATAAGCTCATCATCCTCTATTGGACACTTGGCCGAGGAGAAAGCGAATGCAGATTTGGATGGAGTTGAGGACATACAGGGTGTAAAAGAAAACGGGGAAGAGGTTATTAATATCGAAAAGGCATTTGTAATCGGAGATGATGACTCTAGTGACGAACGTGATAAAAAGTGATAAATCAATTCAAATTCAACCAGTTATGCTTATATAAATAGTACTAGATTTTCGAATAGTTTTTTGTAGAATAAGTTGCACTGATTTTATCTTAAGGGGCATCGCAAAATGATATTTTTTCATAGATATTTCTTTTATCACAATTTTTTTACTAACGAATGTTGTATTCATTAAATTAGATTTAAAGAATGTTTAAAAAAAATAGATTTCCGTGGGCAAAAATTTATTGACTTGCCACATTTTAAAACTAATTATTTCAATTTTAATTTATTTTCTGTAAATATTAATAATTATTATGTTAAAAGTAATATACATATGACAAAACTTGTTTGCGATTACCCTTAAAATAGTTAAGATTACGTAAGTAAAAATCAAAAGACCCAGTTTATACTAATATCTTAAGTGGTAGAAAGGGCCAGAGCTCTTTCCCGGTGCTTCCCGCCCCCAATCCACCACAAATTACTTACATTTTAAACTAATGGTTGTCTTCATCGGAATTCGAATAAATTGAGTCACGGGACCAATAGGTTGATGTTACAGCATCTTGATAAGGTTGCCATAACGGATGTGTTAGAATAGTGATTCGTGATCTTTGTGTTTATATATCCAAGGTTATTTTTTTGATTAAGCATTGCAAAGAGGGGTGATACGATAACGTTAAATTATTTAAATAACAGCAATCAGCCGTCTGATATATATAGTCTCATTATTTTTGTGGAAACCAATAACAAAACCAAACCGACAATTATCGGTGGATTTCATAAACATTACAATTATTTTCGCCAAATGGAAATTAGACAAAAGTATGTAACCCTGGAATAGTTTTAACTTCATTGAAATATGTTAAAACTTTTCAAAGTACTCTAATTAAATGGAAACATTCAAAAAGTGATGCGTTGTACCGGGTGAAGTTAGTAAAAATATTGTTTAGGGAAAAAACTAGTACAAACATCCTTAAGTCTTTGTGTACATTGTTTAAAAAATGTCATAGAATATTGAAAAAAAGCTTTAAATAATATCGACATAAAACATTTTTTGACTTATGACAACATACAGTTTTTTTTTTACAATTTTGGCATTTTAATGTCTAACATATATTTTTTTGTATTTTTTGATGAAAACGTTTGATATTAACACCAACTTTTTGATATCTGTTATATTATATCAACACCAAAATATTCCTCAAGAAAAAATATCAATTTTGTTAGAAAATATTTAATTCATAAAAACATTTTTTGTACAGGTTAGATTTTTCCCGCATATTTCAGAGAGTTTAACGGATTTAAATTTGGGCGATTGCATTTTCCACACATTTTTTCACCAACAATTGATCATAGAATTTTATTGAAAAATAACTGTGATATTTATTTCAAATATTTGTCTGATCATGTTTTAAACGTAAAACCATCCCTTTTGCCTTTTTCCCGCATAAAATAATAGTCTTGTTAATTGCGTATGAAATTTCAATAGTTTTATGTATATAAGTAAGTAGATATTTGACAGCAGTACCTATTGGAGGTCTCTTTACATATTTTTATATGACACTAAGTGCCATTGATGTGTTCTAATATTATAAAATGCAATATTTACTGACTTTAATATTTATTACAACACCCGGTAAAATATTTAGTATCCATCTTAATGGTGGATTGATTAAGATGTAAATAATATAGATATATTCCCTTCATTTTAGATTATAAGTAACGCGTTGCAAGCATTGTAAATATATTCATTAATTTTAAGAGTTTGACGATGAAAATAAAGTTTTTTTTAAAATCGCAAGTCTTTTAATAACTTTTATTTATTATTTTATAATCTTCTAGTTTCACAAGACTGTCTTTAACTCTTTTTTTTTCTTCAATTTGTTGAAAATTGTTTTTTCCTAATAGCTGTAGTTGATATTATATCCAAGATGACCTCATGGTCACATCACTGTGACCAAGATTCCAGCGGAACTGACCCCAACGAAAGCTGCAAAATAATAAACATTCAATCAGTTACAATTTAGTCATTTGATTTGGTTTCCTATTTTGGCAAAGAAGATGACTTTTCTCTGAGATCCAGCTAAAACTATGTCATATATTTTCTTTAAATGTAAAGTAAATAAAACAATCCATTTCTTCAATCTGTATTTACGAAAAATCTTTTAATTACATTTTGGAGCTGAACTTAACAAATTTCAAGAACTCAAAACGAGATGTGTTTTTTTACACTTCTATTTTGTTTGTAATATTTACTTTTAATTTTAATAGAATAGTAACGTTGAAAATATTTTTTAATATCCGTTAAACTTGATAGCAGCTAATCTATATTTTTTTATTGGTTCCTATAAACTCAAATTTTCCACAACTCTAAAAATGTTAGTTAGATGATTGGTGTAAAAACAAGTAAATAGTTGAAAAAATGTATTTTATGGCGTTCGCAAGTATGTAAAATAATTCGAAAAAAAAATAAACTCCCATGCATAAATAAAGGTCTCAGTTATCTTACAATATTCAACCATAGATGTCCCCTATAAAGTTTGTATTGAAAATGTGAAGTGTTTTTGTCACTTGAAACATACATATTTTATTTACAACATTTTGAGTGTGTCCAAATACTTGTTCACAAAATCTGGATTATCTCCAATTACAGGAGTTATTTTCATATTATTTTTTGACATCTCATCAAAGATGAAGAAGAATATGGAATATGAATGTTACACGTGTGTAAAGTGATATGAATATGAATGTTATAAAATGAATGTTATGAATGTTAGTGTAAAGAATATGAATGTTACACGTGTGTAAAGTGATCACTTAAACCAGCCTATGACGGTCGTAAGCCCCGTAAATGCCCAGACTTCCATATTCTTCTTCATCTTTGATGAGATGTCAAAAAATAATACATATTTTATAACTTTTAGAAATTTGAGCAATACGGTTATCAATTCTAGGGTAAAATGGAAATGTTTCACTGTGTATCAAAATATCACCAAAACCAGCCAGTGACAAGTCGTAAGTCTTGTCAATATACACCAGTTCCATATTCCCATTTCAATAAACTTCTTTATATTTTGAGATATCAATGAAAAAAAACTTGATTTTTAAATTTTGTTTTCAAATACTTTTAATATTAAAATGAGTATTTGGTGTTCATATCAGATTAATTAAAGTATTAATTTAAGTATTAAGAGAAATATATAAAATTTTAACTGGCCACAAAACGGAACTCCATGTGCTATAGTCTCTAATAAATATAATATGTGAGTAAGTATGGGTACATACACATATGTACTCGTATGTATATGGTGCATAAATTTTATGTACAAGTATGTATAGAAGCGTCCTCCAATTTATGTACTAGGTCTTTTTTTTTTAAATTTTAAAATAAATAATAAACAAGTAAATTGAAGTAGCCTTACAAATAATTACCAATGAAAATACCTTATACCCACAACGTTATATTTGTTTGTGATTGAATTTCAGTAAGTATAGGTACATGAAAATTTGCATAAACAGTGGTTCAGATTTCAAGGTACAAAAAACAAATACACTCATAATAGATTTTTTTTATTTAGCCTGTTTCTTAACAGAGATACTTGCATTTTGTGAATTCCGACGAGTTTACCAGGGAGTTAAGGTTTTTTTTCAATTTAAGTTTTAAGTACTTGTTAAATACCAACAATTGAGTTGTGCCTTGCAATGGTACTGCGGCCCGTGTGTACTTTGCAGATAATGCACAGAACAACGTATTTACTCGTACAAGGAACAAATATAAATTAATACATATTGATAATTTATCTAAAAAAAAATTTGATTTTTTGATTTTTTTCAACTTACTGTCTCTTAAGTGGAAATAATAAAATATCATCAATGTATATACTAGATGATTTCTTGATTTACGATCGCGGGTAGCGCGCAGGCACTTTCGTGGGATATTTCGTAATTTTGTCGATTGGCCAAGCGAGTTTTGGTGTAATATCAATTTATTTCGTTAAATATTATATTCATCTGGCGTCATATCGGAGACATAGAAATATTGTATCGTTAGCTAACCCCGGTAGGTGTGTCTTTAAAAATTCTAATCGAATGTCGGAAACGTACCTCTAACAAACTAACGAACAAGTTAAGGTTAATTAGCTTGTAAAAGGAGGTACCTATGTCTACCAATAGTGATACACTTAACCGACCAATAATAAGTGTAGTATACTACATATACACGTGTTTGTTTGTATGAATATGTTTATTAGATGAAATATCATATTTGTGTTGTCAGACGTCAATCACTTATAAGATTAGGTACTTGTGCAAAACATTTTATCACCTGACTCGTTTATTTAATTTTCACGATACACTTATTAGTTCGACTATTAAATTTGATGAAAATCGCAAACAGTATGACTCCAGTAATTGTTTGCGCACCCAAAAGTACGAGATAATAAAAGGTGTTTTACTCTTCCACTTTAGTTCTTCCCAGACCAGTCTGCAGAATGGTGCTTCGATAAAGCCGATCATTTTTGAAAGAATCAAGTTATGTTTGTTGATATTTCGGTTCATGAAAATTAGGTACTTTTATTTCTTTTAACATGGAATATCCAGAGTCACCTGGAAGAAAAGACGCTCAAAGTATTATACCTGGATGGGAAGGCTCATTAACACCTGGAGTTTATTTTCCTAATGAAAAAAGGTAACACATTGATCATTATATTTGTTACTAACATAGGATCACAAACATCTTAAATTAGTAAGTAAATAATATTATTATAATAGTTAATAATATGTAAATATCACAAAATTTAACGTGTGAATATTTTCATTTCGTATTAGGAAAAGACTGTCAATGAGATCGGTAGATAAAAATAATTGATAATTTAAACTTTCCCGTAGCAAATTGTTGATTTATTGGGATGGACGAGAAAATCCAGGCTACACAAATTTATTTGTTTAATAAATATTTAAGTCTATATTCATACATATGTTCGCATTAAAAAAAATCTTTAATACAGTTGGAAAAAATCAATCACAGATTGTTTGTACCCATCCAGTGCCATAGACTCATTTCTAGTTTCTCATATTTAAATCCTAGTGAAGTCACATCTCGGTTTAATCAAACTCCATAGCTCGAGGGTAAAGTTATCAAATTTATTTTTGTAGGTACTATTACTGTAAAATTGTATTTCGTTTTAGAAATCGTGTATTTCGATTTGGTGGAATGCGAAAGGTAAGGCGGCGAGCGGTACAGAAAAACGGAGAATGCAACGTGGTCGCAGCTCGGAACTCTAAACGGAAAGTAAGATTCCTTCACGATGTGTTCACCACCCTGGTGGATACTCAGTGGAGGTGGACACTCATCATTTTCATTCTGAGCTTCATAATATCCTGGCTCAGCTTCGCCGTCATTTGGTGGCTAATAGCATTCACCCACGGAGACTTGGACCCTGCGCATCTTCCCGCGAACCAGGCAGACAACAACTGGACTCCTTGCATAACCAATATAAAAGATTTTACGTCATGTTTCCTTTATAGTATCGAGACTCAACACACTATCGGGTACGGTTCTCGTCTGCCCAATGAAGAATGCCCGGAGGCTATAAGTATGGTATGTGTTCAAAGCATTTTCGGAGTTATGATGCAAGCATTTATGGTTGGAATCGTGTTTGCTAAAATGACTCGGTCCAAACACAGATCACAGACCTTACTCTTTTCCAAATATGCCGTAATTTGCCAAAGAGACGGACAGTTGTGCCTCATGTTCCGAGTCTCCGATATGAGGAAGGCCCACATTATAGGAGTCGGGATCCGAGTCCAGATGATCAAAGGAATTATGACCAAAGAAGGGGAATGTCTCGAGGAGTACCAAAGAATACTTGACGTAAAAGCCGATGATTACAACTCGAATTTATTCCTAATCTGGCCACAAATCGTTGTGCATACAATCGATGTCAACAGTCCTCTCTACAATTATTCCGCTAATGACATGCTAAATGACAGATTTGAAGTGGTGGTTATTTTGGAAGGGACTGTTGAATCAACAGGACAATCTACTCAAGCCCGGACGAGTTATATTTCAAACGAGATTCTATGGGGACACAGATTCGAGGAACTTCTTTCATACAATAAGAAGAAACAAGGATTTCAAATCGATTACTCTAAATTTGAAACTACTATTCATGTCAACACGCCGTTGTGTTCTGCTAAAGATATAGATGATTATTATAAGGTCCAAGAAGAAAACCGTATTCGTGGTAAGTTTTGTTTATATTATCAACCGGTGACTAGTTAGATTCTAGTGTGATTAACATTAGTTTCGACTATAGTTTATTTCTTTGATGGAATTAAGTAAGTTATGGTGGTAAATAATCCGCTTTATTAGTTTCCCATTTTTCGAAAGATATTCAAAGTTTTATTTCTATTTTTAATAATATTAATTTTATATGATATCCGAATCTGGCACCGGACTGATTAATTTGCCTTTGTTGTTAGTTAATAGAATACATACTGCATCAAGCTAATATTGGGTTTTAACCAACATCGGGTGCGGATAAGAGTTAGAAGACAAATATTTTTTAGCAGCTGGGATACTTTTCTTTTTATAATATATTACATAAAATTAAAAATGCAAACAATATCTAATAATTGCACTATTGACCAGTATTTTGCTGCAGTATTTCATTTTACTTCTTATTGTAAGGTGCAGTATTCCTCAAGATTTACTAATTACTAATACATGCTTACTTTTTTCTATTTTTAATACCAGAAACTGCTGAATCTGTAATCACCCGAAGGACCCCAACCCCAAATGTGGATATCACACAGCTAAGGGAAACAGACATTACGGATTAAAAAGTGTTAGAAATATTAATTGTGATTAAATTAGTGTTAATGTAAATATGAACATCAAATGGATTGTTAATGTATAGACTACGTACTAATTACGCAGGTTCGAGGTTTATATTATAATATTTACGTTATCGTAAAATTATTTTTTGTTCTTTTTTGTATTTACTTGGAAATCGAAATTGTGTTAAGAAAATTTAAATATTTTATAAAATTATGTGAGAGATGTGATAATAAAAAATATGTTTTTGGTTGATAATGATTTATTTTATTAAATATATTCTTATGAGTACTAATATTATTTTTGTGTTATTTTTTTAATGACTTATCTTGGTCCTCTTTCCTTTAAAATTTGAATACCAAGTCTAGCTTTATTGTTTTTACTGAAATTATATTTATACGAATATTTTTATTATTTAATTAAATGTTTGAGAACTACATATAATACATTTTAACATTAACTTTAACCTATCTGACTTCATGTATTTTTAAAAAAATAATAAATATGTTAACATAGTTACGATAAAAATAACATTTTGAACAGTAAAAAAATATACGTTATATTTAATTTGTGGAAAATATTTATAACGGAATAAAACTTTAAAACAAGTACATAAAAAAATGGAACAATTTGCAATGAACCGAGTACTGAGGCTTACTTATAAATATTTACAATAAATCAAACCACTAAAGTAAAAATTATCTAAAAAACTCTAAAAATTTTAAGTACCTATCTAGAATTTGATATAGAAAAAGAAATATATTTCTAGATCCGCCTATATCCGCTGCATCTCCAGTGTAACCAATGTGAAGATACTAAAAATATTTTTTACACTGGCAACTTTCGCAAGTTGAATTTCATTTTATTTTCTGCTGTCAGTTCGCTGTCAGACTGGATTTACTGAATAATAAAAATGTTTCGTACTGCTACTAACTTCGACAAACTGCTAGGTAAGTTAAATAATCAGATTTATATGGCAGACAGTGGTTGTTCAAATTAATATTTGTAATTTACTCCATAAACTGTGGATTTAACATGATATAAAATTCCAGACAAGGCGACAAGCAATTTACGCCTTGATCCAGACTGGCCAGCCATTATACAAATTTGCGATTTGATACGGCAAAACGACTGCAGGTAATTTAGTCAATATTATATTAATTAACGCTTAAGAGCGACAATATTGCGGTTTACCTTTGTTTTTAATTATTTGCCGTGATACAAACAGATTCGTCACGAATGATTCATCTCCCCTTATCTGTGTTGTGAAACCGATAAAATATATCAAGTGTATTTTATACAGCTACATTTTTATTGGATAAAATAATTTTTGATTTGCAGTCCAAAATATGCCGTAGCTGCCATTAAAAAGAAGCTGAGCTCCCCAAATCCCCACCAAGCCATGTTTGCACTGTTAGTATTGGAAAGCATTGTGAAAAATTGTGGTTTGTATTCTTTTGTTTTCTTAACTTTAACCACCTTGTAAGGTTTGACATCCTCATATTTTCAGTGCATCTTGATTTTTGCCATTAACGTAATTTATTGTCTTTTTTTAGTAAGTGTTTTGTACATTATGGTCAAAAAAATCCTTTCATTGTACCTTAATGTTAACTTTTAACAATTAAATTATGTATCAGGTACATAAAAAAAATCCAAATAATTGTAATCTAATGTGTATTCTCTTCTTTGGTTTGTCATCAGGAATGGCAATAGTGATTTTTCAATGATTTTGAGATCATTTAACTGATCCTTACCGTAGCTGTAGGTATAATCATGAGATTTCAAATAAATTATTCATATTTTAATTCCACCTAATGCTAGTCCCTTTATTCCTGTGTGTTTAATTGAATGCAACACAACAAAACAACTAACCGTACATTTAGAATTGGTTATTTTCTCTCTTCTATGTGGTATGTTTCATTATTGTTCTTTATAAATAAAGATATAAAAGATATTTGCTGACAAGCCCCGTAATAATAAAATAAATATCTGCATAGTAAAAATAAAGTTTTAATAATTATTACAAATTTTGAGAGTAAAGTAAGTCTTTCTTATATCAGACATCACTCTCAGGGCGGAATTTAAATTACTAAATAAACAAAATGAAAACACACCCTATGTTGAAACATGTTTAAAATATTGACAGCTGTTGGCACACATGCTGTGACACTGGATGAATGTGTATGCTGTGTGAATGTGTTACTTGAGCCCAGTACAAAAAAAGATTTAAATCTGTATTTGGTCTACAATAATGAATGTATTGTGACAATAAGTGTCACCTGTCAGGGAAACAATGAATCATGTCGATACGTACATTATTGTAGACCAAATACAGATCTATTTTTTTTTGTACCGGGCTCAAGTAACACATCAAAGGTCAAGTAGCCCTGTTCTACGGTATATGATTTGGCAGTATCCAAAATTAAAAACTCAATTTCTTGGAATAGGTTACTCAGATTGTAATAATCTTTTTGCTTTTAATGTGATTTATTATTATGGGAACCCACACTGAATATGTATGCATACATATATTAGCCAATCTCGCGAATGGCAGGTTATGAGCCCAGGATTAAAAAATAAGTATCACCTTTGAAATTCCAAAAATGTAATATACTAATATACTTATCAGCACAATTTTTAATAAGAACCTATCAAAAAAATAGACCAATGAAATAAAACAAATGAAAGATCAATATTGAGAGTCTGTGTCCATTAACAATGGTTACTTTTTACTTTAATTTCTTTTTACATTTCTAGTTATTATGAAAAAAAAAATTTTGCTTAATAATTGCAAAATTACTTATTTAAGACAGACACTTGACGATTAATATATTTTTTTCAATTTTATAATGGAATGTGTAAAATGTGATAACAACTTTTAATGTACACATTAAAACTGGACCTTATGCCTAAAATATAACCTTTGATTCATACAAGCATTCTGTTAATATTTTATTATTGATTATTTTAACTTAGTTCTAAAGCGATCTTAAGTTAAATTAAAATAAGCAATACTTAATTTAATTTACATAATATTTGTATAGAAACATTAAGAATGTTCATTGCCAGTAGAAATAAAACACATGTTCCAATTATGATGAATTCAATAGAACTGGCATAATTATATATTTGTATATTTTTGGGAGACATGATTTTTTGAATAATATATATTGGTCAATACTGTTGTCATATAGATATTGTCATTACTGCTATGACACTTACAAAGAAGAAGTCTTCTGATTTTTACCATCTTTTGTATCATTGACCCTTTTTTTATTAACTAGGATTCAACAGATTTAAAAAAAATAAAATAATCCGCGAAGGCTTTATTTTAGAAGCTTGTTTGTAGGTAAAATAGCTAGGAATAATAAACCATATCCGCTCCATAACTGTCTCCAGGCTTTTCTGTCGGCTGCCAGCTCCCTTGCATCCTCCCAAGTCAGATCCGCGTCCCGAAGTTCTGACGAGAACTGCCGACGAATTGTCAGCAGTGGTCGTCCTGGGCAGCGCGAACTTGATGCCTTGTAAAAGAAGCAAGCTTGATTAAGGCTCTCAGGAGGCATGCGGAGTACATGGCCAAGCCAACTGAAACGCCTTTTCTTGACGACAGTTGTGACCAAGATTTGCTGCGTCCTACGCCTTATCTCTTCATTCCTCACAAAGTCAAACCACCGCACGCCTAAAATTCTCCGCAAACACCTATTCTCAAAGCTTAGTACACGGCTGCTCTGGGCCCTTGTAAGGTGCCATGTTTCACAGCCGTATAAGAGAACAGGAGGAATGCAGGCATTGTATAGGCGGCATTTGGTCTTCACCGAGTATAAATCCGATCTCCAGACAGCCTTCATTCTGTTAAATGCGGACCCTGCGAGTTCTAATCGCACTCCCAGTTCCTTTTGAAGGCTGCCATTTTCAGTCGCGTACACTCCCAAGTACTTGAAACATCAAGGGTTGTTGGGCATCTAGGCATGAGCTGTTGCACAACACATGGGTTTTATCAACATTTATTGTAAGCCCCAAATATTTCTTGAATTAATTTTCCAATTGGCGGGAATTGAAACCGCAATGCCAGTTTCGCAGTCGAGCGACTACCCAACTACGCCACGGTGCCTGTCTAGATCGTAACAGTATGTTATGATATGAATATATCCCACTAGAATGGGGAGAATTCCCCATTCTAGTTAATATCAAATAACCAATGAATGTTTAGTGATAGCAATAGATGAGTTAACCCATCGGCCTATCAGCCGCCAACCGTTGGCGGTAGGTATCATTTTACATTTGCAAATCAGCCGCCGTTTAAGCCACGCCCCCATTCGTTGTAGTTCATATTATAAAGATACTTTCGTGTGATATCTACAAATCAGTAAAGAAAGCTTTGTATAATGCATTATTTCTTATAATTTTAATACAAATTTATTGACGACACTTGACCAAAGATGTCCCTGTAAGGATAGAATTATCCTTTTGATTGAAATATCAACTAAAATCAGTGAGAAATCAAAACTTTACATCCCAGGAGTAATGTTTTGATGAGTTATTTTTTCATGTTAATTTATCACATTTCTGATCTAGATACACGATAAAATACGTGCATAATAGTTATGTGTACCATATTTATTGGTATAACAGTAAAAGCTATAATTTCATGAGATAGTTTATTTTTATAACTCGGTTGAATTTGAACGCCGTTGACGCCGCAGCCACGCTCGCGGTGTCATTGGTCGGCTGTTGGACCGCGCACTAAACATCAAATGTTTAGTGCGCGGTACCTTTTTCTGCATTAAAGATTATTTCTATGTTTGTTCTCGTTTTATCAGGTGCAAAATATTAGCGCCTCCATGTTTGAAAACCCATATCACCTCCCCTTCGGGCAGGGCAACTTTCTTACTTGCGGGGATACATTCAATTAGTGCCTTTATATACATGTTTTGAAAATAAACTGATATGCGGATGGGTAAATACAAATAGGAGAATCTCGATACATTTCATATTTGTTATATTATTCTAGTTGTGTGATTTTATCATTTTGTACATAATGTAAAATTGGTACTTTAAAAAATTTAGGATCTGGTGTTCACGATGAGATTACTTCCAAGACAAATTGTGAGATGTTTCGTGAGCTGGTGAAATCGTCTCAACATGAGATTGTGCGGGTTAAGACATTGGAGCTCATTCAAGCCTGGGCTTTTGCTTTTAGAAACAATACCAAGTATAGAGCTGTACAGGTTAGTATATTATTTTACTAATTAATTTAATTTACGCTGTAGGCATAATATAGTAATATTTTAGTAAAGAAATGGATTATAAATATTAAAATATATTCTCTAACATTTCATATTTTTAAATAGGTTCAAAGTTTACAGTCTTTTAATAATATGATGATTAAAATTACTAATAAAAAGATAGTCTTTTAATAATAAATAATGAAAACACACTTTCTAGTAATATTAAAATTAAAATGACCTTATGACTGCCTCCATAGTTAGTTCTTCTTTTGATACTTGGCCAAGCCTGGTGGTGCAAAGGAGTGTGCATCAGATGAAAATAGACGCAGTATTAACTTGAATGTTGAATTTATGGAGGCAAGGTGATCAGTAATATACTTCATGTATCAGTCAGGGGTAATACTTAATAAATATTACTATGAAGAAAATACTTATCATAATGTTATCTATTGCGCAAGACTGATTACTCTGCCGTTATGTGAATAATGATCATGATAATACTTCATCAAGCCAATGCCATACCTTGTGTACCAATGGGTGTGGATAAGGGGAAAAGAGAGGTTATTAGTTTATGGAGTATATAAGTATCACTTATTTCTCCTTACTTGTAAAAACAATTTATTTTTGTATTAAATAATACTTGAAAATGTATTATTATAAAATGAGAAACTCGCCTTTCAACTGATTTTCTGTATTTCTATGGCTTCTCTGTGCCTGTTTTGTGATTGAGTTAGAGTTTTCCTATTGATTTTTCCCATTAATTTAATTATTCTAACACAGTACACCTCTCACAGTTCATGAGAACATTTAGTTGTTAATAACCAGTCATACACAAGAGCAACTCGGCTGTCCAAATTCAAAACACAGTAAGGGACACGAGACAAATTGTTCAGGAGAGCCAAAAAACGTGTTCATTACTTTAAGAGCGTGCCCTAAGAAAACTATTAGAGTGAGCTAAAAGAAAGTTAGCTCAAAATATGCGGGATATCATTAGCTTTAATATTTAATAGTTTATATTCTTAAATCATTATAATTGAACGTAAGGCAGCGATTACTGCAGTCAAGTTTGTTTTGTTCGGTTGAAATAGGGTTATTTTACAATTTCAAAACGTAGTAAGGTACCTTACTGTGTTTTGAACTGGTATTTCTAAAGCGTAGTAACCAAAATAACACTTTCATAAACCTAGTAAGGGGCATGTGAATGAAACCACGATTTAGTGAAAATGTAGTTTTATTTAGACTTTTATTATTAATCCGATACAAACAACATAGGTATTGATAAAAAAAATCAAGGAGGGTCAACTGGGGTAAATGCGTCTATGAGGCTAATGCGTCTTTTCGAACTTATCCTAAAACTGTTTAATCTGCATTATTGTAGATGAACAGTTTTCGAATTGAATCTAAATGTGAACTAATAGATAATATATTATGTTCAAAAAGACGCATTAGTCGCCATAGACGCGTTTTTCCTAGTTGACCATACTTGCCCATTATTAAATTATATAAACATTTTATAAGTAGGTACATAATTTTAGAAGGTGGCGTTAATTGTATATTTTCTAGTTATCATCAGCGAGTGTTTTTGCCTAGAATTTTCACTCATGAATTACATGAAATTATAGTAACTTTAAACATAAAGAGTAAATCCACTCACAAGTAGGCATAGGCTATGAAACTTTTAAAGTTGAAGCCTGAGTAGGGACATGATAAACGGTGTTGCATAAGCCGTAGCTAGATTTCAGAGTCACTTGGACGTTAGGTAAAAAAAAAAAAATTCTAGTTATCATTTTCAATCACGATTTGTCCACTAGTGGCCAAGTCTTGGGCATTATCGCTTGTTGGCAGTTGAAGCCAAAAATTTCTTCTGCTGTTTGGCATAAGTGGCAGTAATTTGGTTACAATGCCTTCCTTTTTACTTTCTTTGACTCCTCTTGGAGTGTTAGTCACCATCGGTAGTACTCGGGCATTATGTTTCTTCATAAGAAAATCCAGTTCTTGATAAGGCTCATCTAAGTCATACTTATAGAGCATATTCCTACTCCCACTGGTAAACTTCACTTCGACCAGTGAACTCAGAAGGAAATTATTTAAAGGATCAGCAGCTGCTCCTTCTTTTTGAGTGCGTCTCGGTGTGCGTTTCTTTTTGGTCCACTTATAAGACTTTTGAACCTCCACGACTTCAATATTCTTCCTGCATTTTAATATTACATTTTTAAAATCTTCAAAATCATAAATAGCATCTTGTCGCTTTATCTGTGATTCGATATTTCCATGTACTCCATCAGCTGACATATGCGTGTGCCCTTTTGTCAGGTATTTTATTGTTATGCTGCTGACATTAGTAAACGCAGCATTGACAATTGTTGCAAGTGCTGTGTAAATTATCCAGTTTTTGTTTTGGCTTGTGCAGTTATCACACCATAACGTCAAATGCTGCACATCTCTTTCTTTTTCGATGAAAGCGGTAACTGCGTCAACAATGTTGTTACCATCTCTTCCAGCAAAAGCTTCGTGCCACAATACACAGCAACTATTAAAATTATTTTTTTTCAGTAATGGTGCGAAGGTCAAATTGAAAGCTACGAGCCTGCTTAAAAAGAACGCGTCTTTGACTTTTGGCATATCTGGCAATATCATTACTTTTTGTAGATCCATGGAATAATAACGAACACTATTCGTGTTGCCCTTTGATGCATCTTCTCGATACTCTTTAATAGCTTTATCAGCCTTAGTTTTATGGTTTAAATAGTCCACTTGGATACTATCAGGCACAACTGTTTCTTTTTCGATGTATTTTTTAGTTTGTTCCTCATATTGTGTGCAATCACAACATCTATCTCCTCGTGGAAACTTTAGTGATATGTTCATATCTATGACTGTTGTTCTATACAACTCAGCGGAACCGGGCTCTGCTGGGTGCACGATTTTAAAGTCCCTATACATCATTGCTATAGTCAACGTTCTTGGTAAATATCTTACAAGAGGGGCGTTGCTCCTTCTATAATGGCTTACAGTAGGTTCATAGCTCAGAATGTGTGATCTCATGAGATTTCTATCAATTTTCTTCTTTTTTCCGCCTCTATTTTCTGTAACTACCCCATATAATCCTTTGCGTTTAATGGCTCTGCTTAAAGCCGTGATCGCTGAATCAGACCTATGGCCTAAAGTCTTTAAGAAAAATGATCGGCATACATTTTTGTCTTCATTGTTTTTTTGCAAAATAAAGAGCCTACTTTCATTTTTGCGAAATTTTGGATCAAGGTTTGAGTAAATTGCTTTTCTTCTTTCTATTTGTTGTATTTTTGTGCACTTGTTTAAGAAATTTCGTCGTTGTGTGTATGGCATGCTCCAGTATTCATTCCAAATTAATCTTCGTTCTTCTATCGAAAATAGTCCGCAATCCCTTTTACATTTTCCACCACATGTCTCTTCTGCGAATGGATTTTTAATCTTCCTCTGACTTATTTTGTCACTTGCGACCTCCCGTGCCAGGTTATCCATATCAACTTCAAGGTTAATGTCATAGTTAGAAGGAGAGTAGTTACTATCAGCCGATTCTATGTTGAGATATATAGGCCCAGGATATTTAGCTATGAGAGTAGTTGTTGTCTTTTCCAATGCATTATTAATTTGATCATTTACAAAGAGGTCTGCTTGTTCTCGGTCTGTGAATATGACTGAATCAGGATATCTCGCAATATAAACTCTACTTGGTTTATCTGACCCTACTAAATCTGGAAAGGTTTGCATTATATCAAACGATTCATCGTAGATTGTACTACTGGCAGATAGACGTACACCATTTTGGACACCAGGCGATGAGGTTGATGGGTGTTTTTTGGGATTTAACCTGAAAAGATTGTTAGTATCAAGCAAAGCCATATCAACCCTTAACCATTGTTAGAAAAAAGCACATGATTTTTAAACTGGGTTGAGGTAAGTGACCCAGTGAAGTATGTCTAGTATCAGAATTAGGATTTAAAACATAATAAAAAATAAACTGCAAAGGATAAACATTTATTTCAATAACTATTACTAGAAGAGAAGTGCGGATTTTATTTCTCAAACATTATTTTGTCTAAATGTAGACCGTCACGTCGGACACACTCTTGGAATCTGGCCTCAGTATTCCACGCCACTCGATAGAGAAGTGAAGTCGGGATGGCATTAATTTCGCGAACGATATTATTTTTTAGTGCAGAGATGGTCGCGGGGTCGGTTTTTACAGATGTAGGGGTAGAAATAAAATCCGCACTTCTCTTCTTTGTGATAGAAATAAATGTTTATCCTTTGCAGTTTATTTTTTATTAGAATTTTAAATCCTAATTCTGCCACCGGACACCCTATAAGTACATTATTTTTCTATAAAACCAAACAAAGCAATTTATAGTACTTACTTGTCATTGTCCTTGTCATTGAATGCACCAAATATTAACTCGGATCGATAAAACTGTCCTCTCTCCATATTATTTCGATTATAATTACTTTAAGCTAAAGGAAACGATGTGGATGCACGTGCAACTCGACACGCACTAACTGGATGTCTGTCGACCGGGAACGTTTTGTTCTGATTTGACAATTTTAAAACGCAGTAAGTCACACTAACAATTTTAAAACACAGTAAGGGACAGCCCTTACTACGTTTTGAATTTGGCGATGTGACTTACTTTGTTTTAAAATTGTATTTTAGTAGACTTTTGATTACCAACGTGTACTTACTGCGTTTTTTAGAATTGCTATCTTGGGATTTAGCTGTATTTTAAAAAAAAAATCTTCAGTAGGCTATGGGGATACGTCTAGTCAGTCCAAAAATGAAAAAAAACGTATTTCAAAAATAATGTCCCTTACTGTGTTTTAAGTTTGGACAGCCGAACTGTTTTTAACAGTAGTATTTTTGTGCAGTTTTCATTACAATTTTCATCAGTAAAATGACAGGACCATTTATAAGGGTAATTTTAATCATTATTTGTATAAAAAATGTGAAAATTGCATTCCTTCTTTATTAATGAAGTCTGACTGTGTATTAAAATCAAAAATGCAAATTATATGTTACAGATAGATTATAATTAGAATTATTTTTTGTCGCTTTATTTTGAAATAATTCGGACTTAAAAAACAGCAAATATCAAATAAAATATAATAAAATATTTTATTTTAAATAAAATAACAGATGTTTAAATTTATCCTTTTTACAGGATACTGTAAATATTATGAAGGCTGAAGGATATAAATTCCCCGTACTAAAAGAATCCGACGCCATGTTCTCGGCTGATAGTGCTCCTGAGTGGTCCGATGGAGATGTTTGTCACAGGTAATCTAATTTTATTTTCTTATTTTTGTGTTTGGTACTTAAATAAGGAATATGTTTTTATTTAAATCCAATAGAAAATGGAACAATTAGTAAAATGAATGATATACTAGTCGCATATATGTATGTCCAAATTAATGTAAACAAAAAGGACACTTGGCACTGTGATCCAAAATAAGTACTGTCATGATGTCTGTTTACTCAGAATTATATGTTTCATTTTCTAACTAAGCAAATTCTACATTTCTGAATATAAAGAAATCACAGGTACTGTGTTATAATAAAATTTATAGTGCATAATTTTTTTTAAAAATATATAAAATTCCTGGCAGATGGATCATCTCACCTATCAAAGGAGATTTCTATAAAAGTAATAATATAGGTTTTCATGTGCCATATAAATACCATGAGTACATTTTATTTAACATTCTTATAATATTTTTTCTAGGTGCCGTGTGCTTTTCTCGCTCATGCAGAGGAAGCATCACTGCCGTGCGTGTGGTCAAGTGTTTTGTCAACAGTGTAGCGCTAAAACTACCACTCTTCCCAAATTTGGAATTGAGAAGGAGGTGAGTTTAATGCCTATTTTTATAATGATTTTTTTGTCACATAACAACCGTTGCAGGACCACTTAAAACAGGTAAAAAAAATCTAAAAGCCTTGTCAAATGTGTGCCACACCAACAAAATAATGAAAAACCAAAATCAAAATATAATAATTTACTTATCAATCTAATAAAAGTGATCTTGTTTATTCAAAAATAAATTTCATTTGTTAGGTTCGCGTCTGTGATGCGTGCTATGACCAAGTAAGTCGCCCCCCTGGTCCAGGTACTCCAGCCAAATCTGAAGCTACAGAAAGTCCAGCAGATTATGCTAGCAGCGCCCTTACTGCACAATCACAGGTTTGTAATCAGCCTCATGCAATCACATATGTCTTGAATGGTTTTAAATTTGACATTAATGATGAATTCTTAGTGTACACTTGAGATTTACCAAAACCTTATGGAAATATAATAAAATCTAACGGGCTTCAACCATATAATCATAGCAGCCAATTCACATTGGAAGTGTTTCTTTTTACTAGCTTGGTTGATTGGACATTGTATTTTTGTAGCCTCCCCAGAAGACCGCTGCGGAATTACAAGAAGAAGAAGAACTTCAGTTGGCTCTGGCGCTGAGTCAATCCGAGGCGGAACAGAAGGAGAAGGAGAGACAGCGGGGGCCCGCTCCCACAATACAATCAGCCTCACCGGCTGCACACCTTCAAGCTCACAGTAAGCTATTATTTATTTACAACATTTTGAGTATGTCCAAATACTTGTTCACAAATCTGGATTATAGCAGTTATTTTTCATTTACATCTCAACATACATAGATGAAGAAAAATATGAAAGTCTGAATGCCCAGACTTCCATATTCTTCTTCATCTATGTTGAGATGTCAAAAAATTATATTATTTATTACTTTATTGTTAATCTAGTTAACGCTGTAATGTAAACTTTAGATGAGGTTTGGTGTAAATCTGCACAATCACAGATTGTTTAAATCTTTTCTTGTTGTCTGCCTCCGTACTGTAATGGTCAGCACGCTCGGCTACCATTCTGGAGGTCCCGGGTTCGATTTCCAGGTAGGGTCAAATAAATATTGGTTCAGGGTAATATTAAATAAATATAGAGATTTTAAGAGAGATATTTATTTAATATTACCCTGGACTGGTACCTGAAGCGGAGGGCTGATCACCCTTCTTTCATGCGTTTACAATCAGGATAACATTGCATTTATATGATATTTATATGCAGTGCCCTGCACCATCGGGTGAGGATGAGGGGTTAAATATTGTTAATCAAATTGCCGTAGTGCTTACATATGTCCGTGAACACCCAATGCAAAGTCGTTTTTTATTTTTAAATGTTTGAATTTTAATTGTATTTTACTTTTTGATTGTAGGGTCCAAAGCAAATGTACTTTTACAGTGACAGGGTAACATTTTATCAACAATCATTCTAAAAGCTTGCATTTACAGGCAGCCCCCCGGGATCAGCCCCCCCGGCGGAGTTGTCCCGCTATCTGGACAGGACCTTCTGGGAGCAGCGCGTGCAGGGGCCTTCCTCTCTCCAGGAACCCCCTTCCGCACCCACCCCCTCACCCGGACCCCATCCTCCTGTTTCTACGGTAATATTCTTTATAACATTTATAAAAATTTTAAAAAGCATTATTCATTTACAATACCTTGCCCATGAAGTGAAAAGAAAGTGTCTTACCTTTGATGTTTGTGAAAAAATAACATACATTTTATGTCGGAGATTCCCATTTGAATTCCCACATGAATCATTTTTATTTATTTGTTAGAGTTTAAATTTTTTTGAGTACCTAAGTTTATTAAATATGGTCATATGTTTGCGATATTGTATGTATGAGTGGTTCCTTTGCCGATAGTACTTGTCGTAACTTATCTAGCAGGGATTAAAAATAGGTGGTGCCCGCCACCCTATCGATATTTTAGAATGTGCTGTATAGTACAAAAAGGTTGGGAACCCCTGATTTATGTTATAAATAGAACACTTATTTTTTACCACATGAGTGTTATATTGTTATGACTATTTTCGGAAGCTACAGATGCTTTTATCTACGAGTTTGAATATAAACTGAGTTTATATTCAAATCCATACATGGTAACATCTGTAGCTTACCTTAACTAGTCATAATGATATAATACTCTAATGATAAAATTAGGTGTTTCATTTATAATTTAATCATGTCTTACCACAAAGTGAATGCAGAAACAATAAATAACATACATGTTGTGTATTCATATATTTTATTAATTTACATTTTAGGGCCTGAATGACATGTTGGCCACCAAAATTGCTTCCATGAAGTTGGAGAATGGATCTACAGATCCGGAAATGGAAGATTTTATTACGGCTCTTAAAAGTCAAGTTGAGATTTTTGTTAACAGAATGAAGAGCAACTCTTCCAGGTTAGTCATTATCTTATGTAAATTTACTGTACAGAGATAATAATAATTATTATGTAGTCTCACTGATGTTCCTTTACTATAATAAATCAAATACTTTATTCCAATCTGTGGACTCTAGAAGAAATCGTAATTTGCGGTTTGTTTATCAACATAACGCAAAATGTAGCTGTGTCTAGTTTATGCTGTAATGCAATCTCAAGATGAGGTCTGGACATCTGTGGTGTAAATCTGTCCTGGCTTGGAAATTCATTGAATAGATTGTCAAAAACTTTTCTTTTTGTGATATTGTAGACGTCATTTGTCTTAACTATATTTAAAAATTTATGACACCCTTTATTATTATGTTTATGCAAATGGTGTTATGTAATTACAGTAAATTTTACCAAGTTTGTAAATTAATTAATTAATTAAAAATATGCATTCATCTTTCCTTTTGTTACAGAGGCCGGTCCATTGCTAATGACAGCTCCGTTCAAACTCTTTTTATGAACATTACAACGATGCATTCACGTCTATTGCGCTATATTCAACAGCAAGATGATAGCAGAGTTCACTACGAAGGGTTACAGGTTTGTAAACTCAGATTTAGGTACCAAAATGTAATTTAGATTTTTGGTTATTTCTTTTTATTAATTTGTAATATTTTATCAGGATAAGTTGACCCAAGTGAAGGACTCTCGCGCAGCTCTCGATGTACTGAGGGAAGAACATGCCGAGCGCATGAGGAGAGCTGCTGAACAGGCAGAGCGACAGAGACAGCTGCAGATGGCACACAAGCTCGATATCATGCGGAAGAAGAAGCAGGAGTATCTGCAATACCAAAGGCAATTGGCACTTCAGCGTGTTCAGGTACTGAACAATCTGTTGAGAATAGAGATACTAAAATGTATTTTTTATATTTATGTAAAACATGTTGGTTATTTCAAATTTTTGATTTTATATTTTGTTTAATTTTAGGAACAAGAAAGAGAGATGCAGATGCGTCAAGAGCAACAAAAACATCAATATATGATGGGTGGCTCCGGGGCGTACTATATGCAGGGAAGCCCGGTACACCAGTTCCATAATGCGCAGCAACCTTATCCAGCTCCGCAGTACAACCAGGGATACCCCATGATGCCTCCCATGCACCGCCCTGACCAGCCTGGCATGATACGCCAACCCACTCCGCAAGGAATGCCTCAACATCTACAAGGGCAACAGTTGGGACCTTCTATCAACATGTCCATGAACCAACAGCCCATGGGTCAGCCGGGACAACCGGGACAGCCAATGGGAGGTATGCCTCCATCTAACCCAATGCTAGGACAACAAATACCCTCCATGCCTCAAGGCCCTCAAATGGGCATACCTATAACTCAACACGGATCGCAAGGGCCCCAACTACCTCACCAACAGCCGCAGTTAAATCAACAAAACCAAATGGGAATGCAGGGAACTCAAGGTTCGCAAATACCGCTTCAAGGATCACAGCAGATGCAACCGGGTCAAATGGTCGGCTCGCAGGGGGGACAGATGCCCCAACAACCTCAGATGAATCAACAGCAACTTCCGCAGCATGGTCAGATGCCTCCCCAGCATGGGCAAGTACCCCAACTTAATCAGCAAGGACAGCAGATGAATCAACCACACCATCAAATGGGACAAATTCCTCCCCAGTTGGGTCAACAAATGGGACAACCGAGACCTCAGAACTTTCCACCCCCGGGACATGTGTCGCAGATGGGACAAGTGCCTCAACAACTGAATAGCCAAATGGGACAGCCTCTGAATCAAAATATGCCTCCGGGACATCAACAGCAGTCTATGCCACACATGGGTCCCAACCAAATGATGGGTCATCCTCAGGGAATGAATCAGATCCAACACCAACCGCCCATGACTCAAGGTAATCAGATTCCTAATACTACAGGGGGAGATGTGAAGCTAGGCAATCTGTCCCCAACGTCGACACCACCCAACAATAATGTTGGCGGGCAGGCCCCTCCAATATCCATAGTTGGTCCCCAAAATTCCCAGGGCTCCCCTTTGCAGCATAAGCCAGTGATTCAAGAAAACACAACCGGTGAACTCATCAGCTTTGATTAAAACCTTCATATGGAATGTTTTTCGAATAGAAATCCTCCTATTGAAGGCAGTAATAAGATAGTGCACAACTAATAAATATGTACAGTTTTCAGTATCCATTTAAAAAAGGGGTAGTATAATTAGAATTCTTTAGAAGATTTTCTTGTTTTATATATTTTTATTTTATTGTAATCTCCACCATTTGATGATTCAATCATATTTAAAAATATTTTTCTCATATTGTAAATATGAGCTGTTTTTTTTCTTATTATTTTTAATATAGTGTCATTTTTATTACTGACAAATCAATGTACCTAACATTGTTATTTTCTAGTTTTAAATCAATTTGTCATTGCTTCACTTTGTTTTTATTTCTCTGTGTTGAAAAAATTAGGTAATTCGCTAATCTATCAGTGACAGAAAATAATTTACAGGCTTTATAGGAAAAAAAGCTGGAGTTTATATTATTATTTGTTCAGACTATATGTATTAATAAAGAATATTTCTGCTTCTTGTACATTAAATATTTATTATTGTTTCTATTATAAATACATTATTTTACAGGACTGTGTTCACAAAACTATTCAATAAAAGTTTGACAATATTTGAACCATTTAGAAACTAAATTATTTCACAATTTACTTTTACTTTTGTTGATTTTTAGAAAATGTAATTTAATTTTTTAGTATTATAACAGTCTTAACAAAAATTAAGTTTGGATTATTCTTTCAAGTCAGTTATTGGTGCTCTCCTCAACAAAATGTAAGAAATGCCATTTTCTATTGATTCCAAGCTTCGCTTCATTCATTCATTCCAGATTTAAACTCAAAACAGCCCAGTAAAAGTTTATGTATTAATTATTTTTTTTGTTTCTCATATTTCAATATCTTTTTGTATGTAATGTTTTTCACATAAAATAATTCAAAATAACAGTTATGTACAATATATGTGATTTTACTGTATGAAAACATTAACCACTCATTTCATTATTATATTATAAAAAATTATATATGTAATTAGAATGTATGTATTGCTTGTCAAGTAAATAAAATTTTGCATCTGATTTGTTATTTTCTTCTTGTCTTTGAGTATAAATTATGATCCACGGTAGGATCCTGAAAACGCAATGGTAATAAGAGTAGGATCCTGAAAACACAATGTGCTGCACAGACAAGAGCTTAGCTTTTGTCTGTGCAGCCCCTTTGTTCGAAAGCAGTTTTTTTTATACACTTCATGCCTGCCATCCATTTAACTGCTCCACATACCTTCTTGGTCT
This sequence comes from Brachycentrus maculatus, assembly GCF_059751285.1. Taxonomy (NCBI): domain Eukaryota; kingdom Metazoa; phylum Arthropoda; class Insecta; order Trichoptera; family Brachycentridae; genus Brachycentrus; species Brachycentrus maculatus. The sequence goes on from NW_028281241.1 coordinate 394,564, forward strand.
TCCTCTTCCTTTATCCCTTCTATTATTCTAGTGATAAAGTAGTTGTGCCGCATGCTATGTCCTGTTTTTTTCCCTTTTCAAGGAATACTACACCAGGGATTTTATATACAATATTTTGGATGGCAAAGTTATAATATCTCCAAAACAAAAGTTTCGTTGTAAATTGAATTCTTCATTTTTCACCGTACGACTCTTACTGATCTTTTTATTTGTAGCCATGTTTATTTTCTGTCAATTGGTATTAGGTCCGATTGGTCTTTTTTTACTCTTCGCCTTCTAACCCCTATCCCCACTAAATTGTGCATAGGATGATAAAATGTTAATGTATTTGTATAAAAGATCCGAACCCAGGAGTTTTTCAAAAATTTGAGAATGTATTATGGTTGTCAATCATAGATAGAATGTTGCATGTGTATAAAGTTATCACTTAAGCAGCCTATGACAGGTCATAAGCCCTATAAATACTCAGACTTCCATATTCTTCTTCATCGATATAAAAATAACTCCGAGATTTGTGAACAAGTACCTATTACTTGGACACGCTCAAAATGCGAAATATTTTTTTTATTCATATGGTAATATTATATTTGTTCATATATTGCAATACTAAAAATGGCGGGATTTGACAAATAATGTTTATTTCTTTATCTGTCAAAGTGAGTAAAATCTGCGACAAATCTGATTTTGTTTTGACGTCTAGGAGGCATGTTGAGAATAAAAGTCGTAATGTTTTTGAAAATCTCGTTCAGTGATTTGTTAATGCAATAAAAATGGATTGCCCAGATACTGACGGTCAAGTCGGACCGTTAGACGTTTGGCAAACGTTTAATTCTTCAACTATAGTATTATTCAAAAACCTGGAGCAGGCGGCGGACGGACTTGAAACCCTAATGACTTATATTCTAAATATCAAAAGGTAATTACTGTTATTTCTTACATGATAATTGTTAGTTTACATATTGGAGTAATTTGCGGCGTCTTTGTTTTATTAACAAAACTAAAATAATAAAAGAAATATCTCTCTGAAGCCGCCGGCTTATTAAAATATTTTTATAATGTTTTCATTCTACCAATTCATATTTTTTGTTTTTATTAGTTTACTTCGCAAGGCAAAGTAAAAATACTTGAAAACTGATAACTTTTCACAGTAATCAATGGTTAGAAGTATGGTATAAAACGATAATAATCTTTACTTTTTATAAATTATTACACAATAGTATAGTCGGATTATTAACCTGGCTACAATAGTGTTGGCTGGGAAATTTGGAGGTCTGTCAAAATATTTCGTTTGAAATTGTCCCAATGTTATTTGGTTTAAGAATTATTAAATATTTGTGTTTAAATATATGTACTCTTTGTTTTTCAGGGAATTCTCTGATTTTCTAGTACAAAGAGCATCCGCTCCAGAAAATGTTAAAAAACAATGTTTTGCTTTTAATAAATGGCTCTTGGGACGATTATTTTGTATTTTATCAGTCAAAAAACTATCCAGGTAAGATTTATATATAAACACATTTATATAGTACGTATCATAATGCACATTGTGATTTTTTTATTTGAATATTGTTGATATTTTTTTCTCTTTTTGCAGAATTCACAAACTCAGTGTTTCAACACAGTTGAAAATTATATCCATTTTGAACACGAATGCCGCACCGTTTTTAAATGAAATTATCGGGGAATATGTTACCTGTTTGCGTTTGATGATCAAATTTTACAAATCAAATTCGGGAAATAACACACCGGACACATTGGTCCTTGACAGATTTATTCCTGACGAATTAGATATACCGTTCTCCGTATTAGACCTCAGTCCAATGCCTGTGGAGATTAAAGACATGGATGCTTGCCAGGACGTCATAGCCTATTTGTTAGACATTTTGTGTCAGACTGCACTCTCGGCCCATGATTTTCATTTGTTCACAATCAATAAGAAGAATGTTCTGGAAGACGTACTTTATATTTTGATGAATTTAGACATGCGACTTAAAAACTGTGCAATTGAATTTTTTTCTAAAACAATAACCGAATTTGGTCTGAATTCCAACTCTAAATATTTGGACCAATTTTTCACTATCATCGAAAAGCTTGTTTGCACTATGGGACTATTATCAGAAAAGGAACCGATACAAAGCTTGAAACATATACATAGTTTAAATGGACAATTGTCCCAGTTATTTGGTATAGTTTACTATCACGGAGAGAATATATCGGATTATAAGAAAACAGTACTATTAAATGTTTGTAAATTTATACTAGAACTTGAAGAAAAGGATTGTGATGTCAAACGAGGAAATATTTTTTCTTTGGAATTGAAAGAAAGCTCCAAACAACTACTTGAAAAATTAATCTCCGAAGAAGAAATTGCATCATTAGACGCAAACACATTTGAAAATTTTGTGAAAGTAGTCCCGACATTTTTCTGCAGCAAATTATTATCTGACGCAAAGAAGTATTGCATGTTGCACGAGGAAGCAAAATCTGTAAACGTGCACGAGATCAGTACCACATTACAAGAAATGTTTTCAATGCTACTTGTGACCTTGCAATCTGCCGGCAAAGAATATGTCAATATCTTTGTTTTAAGTGCTCAATTGAACAGGGCTCTTAACTTATTAAATATTTTGTCTAATTTCAAAGTATTTTTTTTAAATTGGTTTCAACAGCGAAAACAATTTCTACAGGGTGTCCTTAATGAAACCGAGCGCAAGACTTTAAGTAACATTAGGTTGAATTTATTCTCGGCTGAAATAGTTAGCCAAATAGTAACAGAATTAAAGAAAGTAATAGAAGTTAATCTACAGAAAAGTACGCAACCGATGCACGAATTGAATGTCATCACCGACATTTTAACCAAACTACTTTTCCTTTCGAATGAGATGAACATTGCAGATGTTGAATTGATACTTCAAATAGTGAGTTTGCCGATTTATTCAAAAATAAATGGCGACCAAAATAGGTCAATCAGATTGCCATCAAATTTAGATTTTGGGAAAAATACAATACACCATCAATTCAGTTTTTTCAAGGCATTACTCGCACAGAATTTGTGTTTGAATGAACATATGTATTCAAGTAAATGGATGCAAGCGATATCAACATTTCTTGGCAATGAAATTGATTTACAAAATGTTTATATTCAATCGGAGGTAAGATTTCTTTTATCATTATAGGGCTCATTCTTTTTTCTATTTGATTGTAATATTGAAATTATATCATTGTTATTTTAAAAGCTTATTATTCTTCCGATTTATACTCAAATACTTATTCTAAATTTGCAAGTTAAATTGTAACATTTATCACTCTTCAATTTCAACATTTTTATTTAGTTAGATAAACTATGCCTCTGCATCATATTGATGCAGTATTATCTCGATTGTTACTTATATAAAAGCAAGGTGATAAATCCTGCGCTTCAAGCACCATCCCAGGGTAATATTAAATAAATATAGTAAAAAATCACTATTATTTATTTTAACCACCCCTGGGAATCAAATCCGGGGCCTCCAGAACGGTAGGTTTAGCTACCGTACATGGTAACTAAACGGGCTAACCATTACACTACGACGGCAGACAATTAATATGATATGATATGTAGGGTAAAGTAACATGTTTTGAACATGAATGAAAATTGTAAATAAAGACTTGAAATTGTGATTACATTGAATTATTTGAAGAAGAAAAAAAATAGAACCAGTCCATAAACTAGTGTGCATGTGTTATCTCAATTAACAAAAGCATTTAGACAAAACCCCATAGTTAAAGCTTATGCATCAACTCCCCTATTTATCCTACTATGTTAATTATTTATTGGTTTCAGATCATCAAATGTTCTCCGTTACTCTTATTAAATAATATTCTAACTCCGGATCTATTGATAGCAAACTATCTTCACCCGGCACTCTACTCTAAGAACACGGAAATTCTATATGAACTTATCCAAGTTCTTCCAATTGTCGTGTGCATCTTATCGAAACATTATATTATAACACATTCAACAACAGATTACAAAGTAAACATTGGGTTCAAGTTAACTTCCATCTACGGGATGAATATAAATGTCATATGTAAACACTGTTTCCACATGGATATTTTAACTTCAAATGAAAATAGCATCAAGTGTAAATCTATTCAGAAGAAAACTTTTGTATTGGAACGAAAAACAGATTTGTTTTATTCAAATGATAAAGTGATTCGTATCAAGAAGATGTTCAACGAGTTTTTAAATATGAAGTTGTATATTGGGATTTCAAACTCCGATTTAGGAAAATTGATAATCACTTTTGCCAGACATTCCATTTTAGATACATCTTCAATAGACGCTCTGTTGGGAAAGGCGTCTTTGGATGATTTAGTGGATATTTTAAAGCCACTAACTACAAGTGTTTTGGTATGTTTTATCAGATTTTTTTCTCTAGTGTCCCATTTTTTTCAATTTAATTTCATTCAAAGAATTTCTGTGTGGTGGAGGTTTTATCAGGGGCATGCGGTTACTGTTTTAAGAAAGTATTTTAATAATTACCAAAACAATTTTTTATTGTTGGTATTTCACTGGAGATGTATAAATGGCACAAAACAAAGTGCACATTCAAAACTCAATGGCTGTGTTAAGGTTGTCTTATATTTATTTTTGAATCCAGCGAAACATTTTGTCATCCTTTGTAGTCTTTTTGGATGTGGATTAGCTATTTTGGATGTGGATACGTATTTTAAGCCGTTTTGCAGTGTGGATGCGTTTTCAATAACACCATCTCTAGATCTGCAATTTTTTTATTTTAAATGCTTCAAGATAATTTTGTGTAAGACTATGTTTCGATACCATAAAATCGACAATTTTCAGTTGTGCATGTTTTCATAATGCCCAGAAAATGTACTATTTCCCAGCAAAAGAGGCATATTTTTAACTTAATATTTACCCGCTACAGGGCAGAAAGTATTGCTTTCGCATTTTGAAGAAAAGGAGAAATATTTTTCAAATGGAGAAAAAACCTTTAGGTTTTACCTAAAAAGATCTGTTGCACAGTAAAAAGTTCAATAAGTGGCTTGATATTTATTTTTTATACATCGTATTATATTTTTATACTTCAAAAATGTTCTCCTGAAAAATCAAGTTTTTTTATTTATGACGTTCAGTGAGCGATATGATAAAAATTGTAATAGCATTTGAGTAACTGAATCCTGAATTGATTTGAAACCATTTTTCTTTATTTTTAGCAAGACAATTCTTTGGATAATTCGATTAAAAAATCCATTCTGTCATCGGTGATACAGCTCATACTCAGTGCATCCAAAAAAAGTTTGGAGACAAATAACACGAGACAACAAGAACTTTGTTTAGAGTGCATCCGACAGTTTGGGCTGACGAGTTCTCCCGATGTAGTTCTGCCAAGTACCAAGTTGTTAATTTGTTTCTTGATGTATTCTAATTGTGTGTATGGACCGAAAGCAGCTCTGTATATTAGAGATATTTGCGAAGCTCAACATACAACACCGAACAAAGTTTACTTCAGGTATAAAAAGGATTTTTGCCGAGTGATGATGGAACACGCAGCTCATAATTTCTTACTCGGCCAAGGGTGCTCATCATCCATACAAAAGGTTTGTAATTCAATTAACTACCAATAAAGAAAGCAATGTCAGTATAAAACTTAAATCTAATAAAGAATACTACTTTTAATATTATACGGGCCAACATGATTTGCATAGTTTTAAGTTTGTAGTCTTCTAATTAATTTGAGGAAGTTGATCACAAATCTGGTGTTAAATTTTCCTAATTTCATTAGAATTTTATAAACAGAAGTTCACAGTTTGCCGTCCCCGCGGACTTTTTACATGAGTGCTGTAATTTTATGTGTGAAACGCGAATCCCGAGGACCTATCTATGCAATCATATATCCTAATTAAACATAATGTTTGTTCTTGAAGTGTAATTACTGCAGATCTGTTAGGAAAATTACTTAACACTTACTTCACATAAACTCATTTCCCTATCTAAATACATATTTGGATGAATATTTTAATTTATAAATTTTTTGTTAATGGGTACCTATGTATGTATTTTGTAAACATGACCATTCATAAATGTTTTTATAAGTCATTTTATAGACAGTTATTTCCTAAAGCAATATTTAAAAAATTTAATTAAATTGCAGGTGGTGAAAGTATTTGGCTATGTCGGATATAGAGACTTTGTATCAAAGGACACACATCACGCATTACCATACCTTATCCCAATCATAATGAAGACGGTTAAACTGAAGCCTATAATAACTGAGATGGCGTCACTTATTCACTGCACTCCTGGTGAATTTATAAGTAAAAGGTTCCCGCACATCTATCCGCACATTTACATTTATGAATCCGAAGACATTGCTGAAAAATGCTTCCAATATATCGAAGAAGTAACAGGAACCGGCATTGAAGAATTAATCAAGAAGCATTTTAGAGTTGTTTTAACCGAGTTTCTTCTTCAGTATTGTTGTGGCCCAGAAAAAGTTCTCAAAGCTTGTCGGTGGTTAGCTAGTATCGATCCGGAATATTCTCCAGTAGCTTGTGATGTAAATTTACCTCTTATTCAAGTAGCTGACTTTATCCAACCGAGGTTTCTCGGCGTTTTGGCTTGCTTCGACACTAAGCTCGTCAATGCAAAGGGCTCGATATCAGTCAAAAGGAAAGCACTAGAAAGCTTTCCCGATATTTTAAATCTGATGGGAGCGCGTCACATGACACCGCTGAGATTTAAAATCCTGGCAATTTTGAGAAGTGCTTTGACTTTAATGGAAGAATTCCCTAAATTGAATGCCGTAGCTTGGAACGCATTCATCCACAACATCGATACAGTCGTACTGGGTCCTCTTTTAACCACAATTTTTGTTTCGCTCGTACCTTTGCTGCAGCATGCTGTTAAAGAAATAAACGAGATTTTCGAGTACCTCATTGTGAGCAATGAAAATCTATTGTGCTCTCACATCCCAGATTTATTTTTCTTGGAAGGTAGTAATGTTAGTCCCAAGGTTCTGAAGATTGTCACCAAACATGTGACAAGAATCCAGCCCCAAAACTTTATAGACAAATTAAAGTGGTATTTGAAGTATCTAAATCAAGATGCGTCAGAAATAAGAGTATACGCATTGAAATTCTTGACCAATTTGATAAAGGACAGCCAAGGTGAAATTAGTGATGCAATATTTGGAAACAAAGATATAAATCCTACCGTCGTCGAATTGATTGACATATTAAATGCAGGTTTGTTACATTTTTTTCAATTTGTTTTTCAATCAATAATGTTATAGTTTTCCACTAATAAAAAAGATTATAATTTATAATTATTTCATAAACAACAACCATAAAAAAACCCCCCTTGATTTTCACAATCATTTATTGTTTATATAATGAACTTTAAAGTAAGGTGACTTTTTATTTATAAAGTAATATATTAAACATGTTTTAAATATTAACAAATTATGTTTTTAAATGCCCCATTTGTAAATTATTATAATTGACAAGACCAATCAGTCCTGTAGTCAGATACCAGCCCAGTGTAATACATACATATATCAAATAAAGCAGAGTAAAAAAAACTCTTAGCAATAATCTTGTCAGAAATGGAACACTTCATGCAAGTTAACAGAATGCTATGACCTCGACACTTTTGGACAGTTACTGTGTGTATATTGAATCAATAAAATAAAATCGCCAGGTTGCAGAGACAAGGACAGCAGTATCAGCGAGTGGAGCGGGCGCTGTCTGGGAGAAATGGGGGCCCTGGAGCCTTCCCTGCTGCCGCGTCACCAAACTAACCTGGCGAGGGCGGGAACCTTCGCCTTCAGCGTCCGTGATACCGGTTTCATTAAGCTGGCCCTCACCGAGCTTACTAGAGCCTTCCAATGCGAGAAGGATACTAAGGTTCGGTTTTAACATTTGCTAGCATTCATTTTACTTTTATCTTTTCAACTTCCTTGTGCAAGGTGTTACTCATTTTGCTTTCATCTTTTCAACTTGCTTTATCTCATTCGAGAATCTAAACTCTAACCAGGTATCACTCGGTTTACTTTGATCTTTTCAACTTGCTTCACCACACTCGCGAATCTCAACTCTAACCAGATGTCACTCATTTTACTTTCATCTTTTCAACTCGCTTCACCGCACTCGAGAACACTAACTAGGTATCTCTCAAGAATGTACCATTTGTGACACAATTTGTCATACTCACATAGAATATGTAAGCATGTCTAGCCATCCTCACTGCAGAACCTGCGCCTTGTTGCGGAAGCAAGGCTCATTCTTCTGAGAGTTTCATGATACACACTAGCAGAGTTTGTTAAAAGCTGGCCTTGCGAGTCGGGAGCCGAGTATTCGATTGCTGTTGGTTTTAGATATCAAAATATTAAGTTACAATCGGACTATTAGTACCTGGTGCTAACTAGATTCTGGCCTCTCGTAATCAAGCCATTTGTCAGTTATTCACTTATAAAAATTTGGTTTTCATATTCCAGAATATGGATTCCTACGCATTAGCCATTCAAGAAATACTAAAGGCTTTTGATATTTCCCCCCGTGGTGAAAATAAAGAGTTATGGAACAGTTTCCCTGATCATATGCATCAAATAATGGTTCCTCTACTCTCATCCAGGTTTGAATATTATTTATTTATTTTTGTTAGATAATTAATTCCATCATAATTTTGATAATGATTTTTAATAAATATTACAGGTATAATTTAGCATTTCCGTTGAATCCTAAACGTCCAAATCGAATTCACCGAGTGTATGGAACAAACAAAGCTTCGACATTTAACGAATGGGCCTTCAAGTAAGTGATGTTATTATTCTATCATAATATTAAAAGGTATGTGTGTAAGAGAGAGAGAAGTCTGGAAAAAGGTGATAGAACAATTAGAACAATGGAAAATATGTACAAATGCGTCAAACGTATGTGAAAGGTATAGAACATTTCACTATAGAACAGTATATAGTTTGAATGTATTTTTAAGTCCCTAAATAACGCATAGTTCAGTATCATAGCTGTTCATCCTGAGAGATATTCCCCACACCTTTTCACTGATACAGCGCAATAATCTTTCGAGATGTAATATGTGAACACAAACACATCGTAAAAATAAGAGAAAATCTGCACAAACTTATAAGATTTCTACTATTATTCCACAGTCAAGTTAGTATGCTACCGAGAACCATTGGGAGATTCTGAAAAGGCAGTCCTACCCACACCAGGATATTGCAATGGTTTTTTTTTCAGCTGGGCAAGTCAATTAATTCCACTCATAGACATGAAGGCAACTCAAGATGTCCTAAGAATGGTTCAACCGAGTCTGAAAAGAGACCTCCGCACTCTCGTACTGTTCCTTCCTTATGTCATCCTTCACACAATCATTTCCAATAATGATGACTCTTTTCTCAAGGACGAGATGTTGGCCGTTATTGGTGAGTTAAGACTTGAAATAATGTATTCTGAAATTCAATATGTAAATGTGTTTTATGACAGCGTTTTTCTTTATTTTTAGGTCCGGAATCTTTCAGTAATGAGGCTGTGCATGTAGCAGACATACCCAAGTATAGAACGTCTATGATGTTAAACCTGTACCCTGCAATTACACCATTGGTTTTAGAGGAGGGCACTCAAGTATGTACACCTTATTCCAAACGAGGAATGCATTTGCTCCAGTATGATTGATACCATTTATAATACACATTCTATCAGTGTTCATAAATCTTAACCAAATTGACATCCTTATTTGGTTAGATCAGCTAACACCAATGACCTTAAGGGACTAGTTCAATTAAGCAGTCTCTAAGTTACATAAGCTAGTAAGATCACGGGCATGGCCTAGCCATTGCATCTATTGTCATTTTTCTTACTCCCCGATTCCTTTTCTCTTTTAGCGGGAATGTTCTTCAACCTGAGCTCCTTCACTTGTGTCATCTGTATTCCATCAAATATATTCCACTCCCATATCAATGAATCGCAGGACTGAGCAATTTGTCTAAGTGTAATTAGCAACATTATTTTTTTTTTTTTTAAATAAAAGGAATAACCCGCAAAGCGTCTATTTTAGATGCTTATCTGCAGGTAGGATAGTAAGGATAGGGAAGGTAAATGTGAAAAATACAGGCGGGAATCGAACCCGCGACACCAGTTTTGCGGTCGAGTGTCTACCCAACTTGACTCCCTCCAAATAAACTCCGCTCGGTTAGGCCTAAGAGTGAACGCCAAAAAGACCAATGTCATGTGCAACTCAGCCTGTCCGGACCGAGATCAACATCTTACTTGTGAGGGACGAGCGCTCGTTAGAGTCGACACCTTCAGATACCTTGGAACACTCATGGTGGAGGATGGTAGTGTCCAGAAGGAACTGAATGTACGGCTCGGAATGGCAGGAGCTATATTCAATAAAATGCGCAATGTCTGGGACTCACTGCTTTACTCGACAAAAACCAAGTGTCGTCTCTTTAACGCCTGCATCCTAACAGTGTTGCTGTACGGATGTGAGTCGTGGCACCTCACCAAAGCTCAAAGCAAGAAACTAGCAAGTTTTGAAAATAGATGCCTGAGGCGAATACTGGGTATAAAGTGGTATGACTTCGTCAGGAATGACGATGTGAGGAGAAGAACTCAACAGCCCCTCATACTGGAAGTCCTGAAGAGAAGAAGGTGGACATGGTTGGGACATGTCCTTAGAATGCCACCTGAGGGCATCAACCCCTCATGTCTCTTCTTCCAACCCCGAGGATTCCGGCGCCCCGGAAGGCCGCTGACGACCATTCACCGACTATACTCAGCGGAACTTCGAGACGCCGGACTGACCTGGGAGGAAGCCAAGGAGATGGCGCGTGACAGAGTGACTTGGAGACGACTCGTGTTGGCCATATGCTCCACCTAGGGAGCGAACATGGAAAAAGAAGAAGAAGAAGTCTACCCAACTACGCCACGGCGCCTGTCATTACATTGCGCATTGATCTAATGCAGTGCCCTATGCACCGTCTGAATGCGGGTAGAGATCACAGAAGAAAAAATATACCAATACACCAATTTGATGTGTATTATGCATAGTATCACTCGCAATATGCCAAATGAAGTTTTACTCTTCTTTAATACTTATTATTATTTTATATATTTTAGTTAAAATGTAGAAAGATGGTGTTTGTTCTTCTGGACTTCTTCAACCGTTGGCTTCTGGAATGGACTCACGCCAAGAAAAATGTCTTCACAGATAAAAACTATGTGTGAGTAACACTATTTCCAGCAAGAAACTATGTTGTGATTATTTTCAACTAACAGACATTAAGTAGAATGTTTGATTTGTTTTGCGTTGGCATATCATTCAAATTTACACACATTTATCTCTTATTATTCATAGTTTAAATATTTATAGATGGTATAATCTTTCAATATTTTTTCAATGTTTAAACAGGGGTTTAGTAATGTTATTTTCTACTCATGACTTTCCATAATCCCATGTTTGTAGAAGGGTAACTCTAGCTGAGAGAACAGTTTTGCTATTTGTGACCTATTCTAGAAACATGAGAATACCGAGAAATAACTTTATTTATAATGTGAACAGTACTTACTTATGTTCCATGTCAAACATTGATCAATTTTGCATTGTGCTTTCTGATTAGCAAGATCAAGAAGTTCCTTGAAGGATTCTGCAAGCTGACGATAGCCAAGGGGAACTTTCTATGTGGAGAATTGGAAAGAGCCTTACAGTATCTTGAAATGTATGTGGAAGGATCACCGGAGCGCTTGCAGGAACAACTCGGCTTCCTAGCCGAGATATACGTCGTTCTTGATGAACCGGATTGCGTTGCCGGTAAATATTCTTTACTTCATGCATCTTGTCAGATCCCCCGCGATGTCGACCATCACTTGAAAGTATGTACCCCTGGCGTGGACAGCTCTAAACACCGCCTCGACTGTTCTGTTATCCATCCAATCTCGTATATCCGGAGCCAGGAGATCTGCCTTCTGCCCATACCTCGTCGACCTGTTTTGCCTTCTATGATTAGTTGAGAACATGCCCAAGATAGGACACCTTCTGGCCTTATTTGGTCTGGTCTGGTGATATCAATCTCTCTCTGGTCTCATTCCTGCGGATTGGTCTGTAGCAACAGATGACATCTCTTTCGCCGTTCTTGCCTATTTTCGGAAGTCCTCTTCAGCTCCTCATACGTCGAGCAGCCCATGTCTTCGTATTAGTCGCTTAGGTATTCGCGGCGTGGGCATCCTCTGGCGTTTATTCCCTCGATCGTATCTTCTGACTGATTTGCTGACTGATATCAGTCAGCAAATCTTTTCTTCTTTGGAGCACATTTGCGTTCCTGACCATATCAGACCATGAAATGTGTAGCATTCTACAATGCAACCACATTTCGAATGCCTCTAACTGGTTCATAGTGCTGATCTTGAGGGTTCATGATTCAACTCCATAAAAAACCAATCACCAAACATAGCACCTAATCATTGTTTGCCCAAGCTTCAAATGGAGGTTCAAATAATTATTTTCTTAATAAATATTTTTTTATAGAAGGATATTATTTTTATTAGGTATTCTAATGAGTTTTTTTCTTCACAGGAATTATGAGAATGAAGCAAAGTGAACCTTCACTTTCAGAGCTGATCTTAGCACACAAAGTGACTGGGCAGTTGCAAGATGCCGCCACCTGCTATGAGAAATGTGCTCAACATGGAGACATAGATGACGAAAGGCTTCAGGTTGATTTATTGAATTTTGTTCTAAATATGTATGTCTAATAAACAACAACTAAGATAGGATGAGCGATAAACATGTCTATGGATATTGCAAATGGTGCTATACCAATACAATTTCGCAACAGTACAAAATAATTTGAAGATGTCTCATTTAACAAATAAAATATAAATTTATATTTGCACTCTGTTAGTTAAAGTTAAGCACTCTTTACATAGCTTCTTTTGCAATATTACACATTGAAAAACCATTGAAAAACATTAATTATCACATTGAAAAACCTTAAACTATAAATTATTTTTGTATCTCCTGTATGTTATGTTTATAATCTAATAATTAAAAAAAAAATATGATTAAAAAAATTTTAAAAACAAAAATATAAATTTTGTATTACCATGTTAGTATTCGGCTCAACACAGGCCATGCCTAAAGAGCCGTAATACGTATAATAAATGTATATATGAAATGAATATGTATATTGAATGTATCTATGTATTATGAAAATAAAATAAATAAATAAAAAAAATAAAAAAATAAAAATAAAAATATCAATGACGAAACAAAATTTACTTAAAAATTTTAACACTTTGTTCTTATCAATTTCAAATTGAGGTATGCAACTTTTAATGTATACAAAATTCTATACTACAACGAGTTTTTTGTTTGGGATTTATAGGTCAAGATGTCTTTTTCCAGCTAACTATTGTAAACACATCATCAAAACAAAAAACAAATTTTAAGTAATAATGTTTGTAATTTTTTTATATTTTTTTATTTTGGTTTGATTTCAGGGAATGGTAGAAGTTTATTTAGGATTGGATCAGCCTTATACCGCCTTGCGCCTTTTACAAGGTGCCAACGGTAATAGTTGGGGAGAAGGAGCTCTGGCAGCTGAGCCATTTTGGAGGCTCGCCATGTTTGATGACCTAGAGAAACTCGTGGAGCAGCCAAATGTAAGCATAATAAAAAAAATTAAACTGAAGTTAGTCAAATATGAACATACAATATGTACATTATTTTGTGACAATAACATTATTTGAATTAATATTTAAAATATGAACATACAATATTTACATTATTTTGTGACAATAACATTATTTCCTTTTTTTATGCCTTATGTTTTGTTAAAATATTTTAAACATCTCGCTATTATTTGTTTATCGTCTTAACACATTGTTTGCGAGAAACGCCTAAAAGCGTCTTTTACGTACTTTTGCCAGAGAGCAGGAGACGCTTACCAGCATTCTATTTGCTTACTTTTGGTAGAGCGCTAGAGATGCTAAAAAACATTGTACATTGTGATTAGTATACTGAGGGTCGGGCAGCAGACTGTCCGAGTATTAGGGTCGGGGTTGATGAAAAAACCGCCCGATAACAATGTGTCAAGATATCACAAGCACTCACCCTTTGCACTCTCGTATTGTCCTTGTTATCGCTTCAAGACAGGTAAAGTAAAAAGGTGAGAAATATGATTCCCAGGTGTCCAGCGATGAGCGGTGGGGTGTCCGCGTGGGGCACTGCCTGCTGGCGCTGCGGGCGGGATTGCGGGCCCCCCTGGAGGCGCAGCTGGGGGCCGCGCGCGGAGCCCTGCTGCGCCGCCTGGGGGACGGGGCCTGCAGCACCTCGGTGGGGGGGCTGCGCAGGGGGTACACGCACGCGTACAACTGCGCCCTCGGCCTGCACATGCTTGCAGAGATAGAGCACTGCGAGAAGGCAATCTATAGGTATTTATAGATTTGGCATTTAATTTGTAGAACTCCATTTTAATATATGTATTAAATGTTAAATTAAACACTGATTTTTTGAGTCTACTAAGTTGTTATTTATTGTTAAAAAAAAACTCATAAAAACACTCGTACCCCAATATAAAACAAATACTCACCTACTTATTATCAAATGTTAATCATGCTCTAATCCATATATATTTTTCATTCTTCAGTTTGTCACAAACTATGTCCCATTCCAAAAATCTGTATAAAACTAAACAAGTAAAATCTGTTATCTGAATCGGCAGCCTAAAAACTGTATACATATATGGAAACACTGCCCGGGACCTCCAGCACAGTAGCTAAACACGCTAACCATTATACCACCGAGGCGAACATTAACACGAAAGTATGTAAAATACGCTTAAAAGCGTATTTTACATACTTTTGGTAGAGAGCGGGAGACACTTCTTGTCTAAAAGTTTCCTATAACTTAAAAGCTATACATAATACCAACTTCATCGAGAGTAATTTGAGTATAAAATAAAATAATGCAAATAAAATTCACTTCCCAGGTACAGTTTAGTTTAAAACAACTCACTCCTCTACTCTAGTAAACATATCCCGAGTAAAAGCCTCTGTATTATAGAGTTGGGCTGAACCATGAACATTTCTGTTTTTTCAGGATCAAGGATTTGAATGATGGTAATATTTCATGCAACAAGATAATAGATGAGCTCATTGAAGAGTGGGCCTTGCGTGTGAGGTTGGTGCAGTCATCTGCGAGGACTGTAGAGCCAGTTTTGAGACTGAGGAGGATTTTGCTAGAGCAATCTAAGGTTATTGAATAACTTTTCCTGTTTTCCCTTAAACCTATGTATCTTAATTTTATCATAAAAATACCCATTTTATTTGCTTATTATCTATATTTACAAATATATAAATGTTTCTTTGTTCAAATCTTCAATCTGTTGAAGTTATTAACTGATTGCATTAAAAAATTTACACAACATTGCATTAAAATATTTCATATATTATATATAAATTAGAGCCAATTGTTAATTTGTAAAAATATAGATTTGAAATAATTCAAACGAATAGATTTAGTTCCATTTTGCATATTGCTTTGGCTACATTTCCCCTGTTTTATAGCTCAATACAATTATAGGAACTGTTGGAATCCTCACATCCACAAACAGCCGCCCTGTTGGATACTCACATTGGAAAGATTTGGCTACAAAGTGCCAAGTTTGCTAGAAAGGCCTGCATATTCCAACAGGTGAGTGTTGAATATCGATTTGTGATTAATTTATATTAAAGTTATATGATATTTATGATTTTTCTTTGAGATTTAAAGAATGACAAAATGTGCATAACAAATTATAAAATAAGGCATTTGCCTGATACAAGACAGGAGTAAAGTGATCAACTGCACTCTCACTCTTTTAATGGACTATATTTAAGATATTGCACTGGTAGCTTGTTGTCAGTGCTCACCAGACAATACCAAAATTTTTAGCATTGCATAATTAATTTCTCTTATGTCGACCATTTATTAGCGAACGCTTATTGCGGGGGATTGGTACAAACGGAGCGGAGGCGATGGTCTCACATCTTAACACATTTCAGATGAGTATTTCTTACACTTGCGAACTGCTGGCGACAGATTTAATAATTATGTACATATAGTTAAGACCTTAAAAAAGGGACTGATATATAATATTAATAGATTATTCCTTCATTTTTGGCTTTGAAATGAGGCTTGCGAGAAGGTAAAAACACCCTTCTCGTCCTGAAGCATCAATCGACCGAACGGGCAAAAATACCTTTCCCGTCTAAAGTATGTTAAAACCAACAACTGTCACATTTCGACTACAACGTAATGATTTTTCAAAACTCTTTTTCCAGGCGTACATTTACATTCTAAACGGTGAAAAGTACAGTCCCAAAGAACTTTTTATAGAGAAGGCCAAGTTATATTGGTTGCGCGGACAGCAGGAACCTGCATTTTACACCCTCAAGAGAGGGTTGGAAGAACATTTCCCCATCCTCACGCCTGCAAATAGGTTACTTCATCCTCATCATCTTAAGAATGTCTCTTTATTACCCCCGTTTATCCTACTAACTGATTAACTTGTTCTTGCGTATGATGTTTTAGAAAGTTGTGTGCAAAAGCCAAATTGCTAAAGGCCCTTTACAATGATGAGACCACTAATGTGGACATGGATGTAAATATTATACACTACAAGGAAGCGGTTGAAGTTTATCGCCAATGGGAGAAAAGTTTGGTAAGGGAATAATACTTACTCTTTGGGCTGGGCTGGGCTACGTCAAGATGTAGTGCTACAGGCGTACGCTGGGGGCTTATCGGTCGGAATATGTAGAATATGTAGTATGTAACAACGAGGTATTAAGTAGGGCTTGGGAGTCTAGATGCTTACTATATAAAGAAGCACAACAGTGAGCCAAATGAACAGGCCATAATATAAAACACCCAGAATTAATAATAATGAAATTCAAAATATATTTAAGTACTACATATTAAAATCTTAAAAAGCAACCCTTTTAAGTTGTGAATGGTATGTTTAATGCACAGAAAGAATAAAAGATCATACTTACAGTTTTTACCTTTCATTAATACAAAATACAAACTTAACCAAACTTAAAATGATAGAGAATGGAAATACTTAAACGAAACAATGAAATATTATTTGTGAAATGTGGAAATAAAGAGTTTAAGAAAAAGTATAGAATTAGCGACAGTTAAAATCTAGTCGAAAGAACGAACACCGAAGGTAGCCGAAACTCCTGGTTCGTGTCCGCTGTTTGGACCTGTTCGGCCTGGCGCGTGACGCGTCGTACAGTGTTGCCGCCACACCTTTAGTGAAAAATCCAACATCAAATTTCAAAATATACAGGATAAGTAAATGAATTTCTAAATACTTTTTGTGTACTAGGCAAGCCTTACGAAATAATTTTAAAAAATCTCACATGGATAAATTAAAAGTCAATTCTATAATTGCTTACAATTTAAGTTTGCTTTAAAGTAAATTAGTGATAGATTTAAAATAATGATAGGGATAATAATTATCAAAATAATTATAGGGGGTGAGGATTCACTTTTTTGGTATAGACAAATTTTTACAGGTTTTGTGAATACAAGCAATATTATGATTTAATTTTTGCAAAGTAAAACAACCGAAATTAAAAAATGATAATAAATACCTGTATTGTTCGACATATCCGAGGGATTGATTCTGGCTGAATATGTGTTACATTTAAACATAAATAAAATAGGAGACATTTCCAGGTATGTTTGGCATCCTATTACGAGAGGGTGTGTGCAGCGATGGGTCCCGAGGAAAGGAACGGGCCATCCGGGGGCGCTGCCCGTGCCAGGGCCCTGGACTGTTACGGAAGGGCCTTGCAACACGGCCACAAGAAGCTATACCAGAGTATGCCCAGGATGCTTTCTATATGGTAAACTAATTTTAATTTTAGGTTATAAAAAAACCTCAAATGAAAAATAGTAATTTCTTTAATTGATTCGGCAATCAGTTTGTGGTAAAATCTATCCATTTTTATAAGTAAATACCAATATTTCTTAAAATCCATTGTAATAAAAAACGGAAATAGTAATAAATAAATAAAAATAAGAAACAGTTTCTACCCCCCCTTCAATCTTCAACGTCCCAAGGACACAACTATTAAATTTAGAGTTGGCTTCACATACGGTGTTTGAAAATAAAATACACCCATACCTCGCTATACGGCTGCTCTTTATAGGGCATTTCGCTATAACAGCAAAAAAAACTTTTTTATTGATAAATATACATGTTGCCAATCTTGTGTAAGCGCAATCTCGATGCACACTCTTTTCTATTTCCTTGGACATTTTTTTAAGCCAGGCCCATCCTTACCAGCGAAAAATTATGACGACAGTGATCTGCAGGTTACCATTTCTTCGTCATTAGATATTTTATATGGATACATAATTTTTATATACACGTACACAAATTTTATGTAGCATGAAGTTGTTTAAATTTTTTTTATAGATTATTGTTAGTTTTTTGGAGTCTGTTATTATTTTATGTACAAATGTGTGTGCTTGTTATCTATGTATTTTTTATTTAAATTAAATAAAAAGATAAAATTCATTCTGAATGATAAACCATGTTACATACTATTTAACAAATTTGGAACCGATCCCATTGAATTTGTATGAATTTGTATTAGAATAATTGATTTCTCATATGGCTTTTCGCTTTGCGACCAACTTTCGTGGAACGTATCTAGGCCGTAAAGCGAGGTATGAGTGTAATATTAATTAGCTTCATTACATTAAATCTGAAATGCTGGGAACAAAGTGAATGGTGCACTGAAATCAGTTATAGCAAATAAAAACCTATCAGCGGAAGCTAAACTGGCAGTGCACAACGGAGTCCTGGTTCCAACTCTAATGTATGGAAGTGAAACATGGAGTTGGCAAAAGAAGGATGAAAGTAGACTGAATGCAGTCAAAATGCGATCTCTCAGAAGAATGTGCGACAAAACGACATCGTTTATATCGATCATCATACATATGATAGATGTGCGAATAGTGAAATAAGGAAGGAATGCAAAGCTGAGATAACCATTATAGATAAAATTAAGAAAGGTGTGTTGAGATGGTTTGGACATGTAGAAGGAATGAGTGAGGAAAGAACGGTAAAATAAATTTATGAGGCGAATGTTAGTGGGAAAAGAAGCAGAGGAAGACCGAGAAAAACATGGCACGATCAGGTATGCCAAATACTTGAAAGTGGTCAGGTTAGGAGTCGTAACAATCGGCGGGTATGTATGAGGAGATGCATGAACGTGGAAGAGGCGAAGAATGTTTGCAAGGACAGAGTGGTGTGGCGCTCTCTTCTCTCTGCCTACCCCTGCGGAGAAGCGGCGTGATGGTTAGTTAGTTAGTTTTAGTTACATTAAATCTGACTAATTGAGCGCCCATTGCATCTGTGAGTTGCGTTTATCACTTTATAATTTGTGATTATTTTCCAGGTTAGATTTTGAAGTACAGTCTACTGAACCGAAAAGTGCCTCTATGGTGACTCTAACCCAGATCTGCAGCATCATAGACACGTTCACTGAACGTCTCCCCCGGTACCTCTTCCTCACAGCTTTCTCACAAATCATCTCCAGAATATGTCATCCTATCAAAGAAGTGAGTCATCTTACAAACTATTCAATCATAAATGATTCAGGAAGGGCTTAATTTTATGAATTTTATTTTGAAAAAAATTAAAAATATGTTTCTTTTTATAATATCTGTTTAGGGTGAAAAATTCAATTATTCAAAGTAAAACATAAAAGTATGTGCGTTAGAGAAATACATTGACCATTCATTACCCGCTACGGAGTGATAAATTGAATAATTTTATGTATGTGTGTGTAAATGCGTGAAGTTTTTTTTAAAACAATAGTTTTATTCACTCAAAATTAGGAATTTACTGAGTGGCTCCACGTACTGCTACAAACACAAGAACAGAATTAAGAGATAATTTTTTACGAAAGCTTGTTTTTATCTAAACAGTAGCCCAATCTTTTCTTCTCCCCTTCTATTGTGGGCATTTTTTTTGACATTCGCTTTTATTTGTTTTCCGTAATTACTCATGAATTATATTTTTTGTTTTTATTATTTTCGAAAGTTGGCTCATAGAAAATTGAAATCTTAACTCTTTTCGCATTTGCTGAATTCGGTTTTACCTTTAGAATAATTTCAGGTCTATGCGCAGTTGAAGTCGATAATCATCAAGTTGATATTGGCGTATCCGCAGCATTCATTATGGATGATGATGTGCGTCATCAAGTCCAGTTACCCGCAGAGGATCAAAAGGTGTCAGGAAATACTGAGCGATCCTCTCCTCAAGGAGCCTGCGATGCTCAAGTTCATCTACGACTTCAACCAACTGGCGGAGAAGTTGATCGAACTCTGCAATAAGCCGATTGCAGATAACGTACAGGTAAAATGGCATAGTTATGCTCACTTTACAACCGGAACCAGCTATAGGAATTGTAATGCATCTTTTTTCAACCCAATTTGTAAAAGGTTTAAAGTAAATGTTTTTGTACTAACTGGCACCATTGTTTCAGGCAACTCACGTGAGCACTTTAGTGAGATCTCTTCCCACACTTCTGAACTCTGATAATTTCAGTCAAATAATGATGCCCCACGAGCAGTTTGTTAAAATTATTCTACCCTTCAACTCTGGTCAAAAGGTAATTACTTTTATTGTTATTATTATTATTATTTTTTGTTTTAAAAAAAAAAAGGAATACCCACAAAGCCTCTATTAGAGGCTTGTCTGCAAGTAGGAGAGTAAGGATAGGGAAGGTAAATGTGAAAAATACATTGCAAATACCCAGACCAATTGAAAATAAATCTTTCTTGAATTTATTTTGCACTTGGCATCTGTTGGATATGATAGGCCGCCCAAACTAACCCATTTGACATAACTTAACTATTTTGTGCCCAAAAGCAAGGTGCACATTAATTTCCGCAGTCTTTTGCTGTTGAAAGTCAACATTCCAGTATTTTGACAGAAACTCTGCACTACGTCATGATTTTTTTTTTTAATGGGCTAAAGCTTGCATCGATGCAAGAGGTAGCAACTTGCCAAACCAATCATTCACTACTTATGGCTTATGGCTATGGTTCCCGTTGCCTCAGGATTTGTCGTAAGAATTACATTCTATCTGTGTATTGATATGTACATACTTCTATGTTTATTGGTTGAATCTGATGAGTTGGCCCATGAAATCTAGTTTACTTTTTACTTCCTTTTTTTTAATATGATTTCTTAATCATAAAATACAATAATCAAATATAATTTCTACAGTTAAATTATAATTTTATTTATGTATTATGTTTTGAAGCGATGCAAACTTAAATTAGTTTCTTCTAGGAAAAAGATTCCAACTTCAATCCATTTCCTGCATTGGTGTATATAACTGGTATAGAAGATGCTGTCACCGTATTCCCATCGCTACAAAGACCCAGAAAAATTACATTAAAAGGTTTGTTTCTATGAATAATTGCAGACCCTGATTTTCTGTTGCTCTTTCCGTGTCCCTTTACCACATCATTCTACCCGTAATCGTAAGAAAAGAAAATGTGATAGTCGTTTATATTTCTCATGATGTGTATTTTTTTTGTAATTTTCTTAATAAGACTAAAAAATATATTTTTTTAATAAAATTATTGTATAGATTATGTTTTGTAAAAAATGTATTTTGTTATATCTCAACTGAGATTAAGAAGTTATTGATATGAGAATGTGAATTTCTGGGATTTTTTTAACTGAGTTTAGTCAATGTGCCTATTAAACTTTCGAGTAGTAAGATATTAATGACATTTTAAAACATTGTTTGTTCAGTTGTTAAAACATCAATATGTAACTAGCCGATAAATGATTTAATTGTGTTGTATCATCAATAGATGGCGTTATTAGTCCGAATCCCGACCAAATCTGGAAATAATTGAGAAATTATTGCGTGTGACCCCAAATGTGGGGCCACAAGCTATCTGATCTGGTAATTTATAGCCTCAAGGTTGCGGTAGTACGCACGGAAAGGTTAAAAGATTGTTTAAAATTAACCTTTAATATTGTGACGTATTTTCGCACCTTCTTTCCTAAAGGCACAGTTCCTTAAATCTTTTCCTAAACCACCGCTACGGTATTTAGGATCTGACGGCAAAAAGTACATGATGATGCTGAAGCCAAAGGACGATCTGCGTAAGGACTTCCGTCTGATGGAGTTCAACGGAGTGGTGAACCGGTATCTGCAGGACAATGCGGAGAGTCGGCAGCGGGGGCTGCACATCCGCACCTACAGCGTGCTGCCGCTCAACGAGGAGTGCGGCATCATCCAGTGGGTTCCCGATCTCCTCGGGTTCCGACCCATCCTCATGAACCTCTACAAGGAAAAAGGTAAACAAATTGTGCAACTTTATAATAATACAATAGGAGTTTTCTTTTTGTTTTATTTTTTAATCAGAAAAATCGATAATACAATGGCTGGCATAAAAAAATACAAAATTGAGCTTTTCTACCCACTTTATCTACCCGCAATACATTCAATTATAGCCATGTTACAAATTGTCTATGATGTGTAAATTCGATCACGCTAAACTGTCGTAGTCGCTTTCATTTTTCAAAAACGGACTGCCGGACGGTAAAACTCCGGGTAGTGCACTTAGAGCGTTTGTCCACTACACGGAATTACATGGAATTTTACCATCCGGCACGTCAGTTAGCGTTTTAAAACGATGATTGGCTTGGATTGGCTTGTGCTTTTGTCCATCTTTCTTCGGATCGGAACTCTTGATCGGTGCGTGAACACGTTGCGCGTAAATTCAATCACGCGAAACTGTGGTAGTCGCTCTCATTTTTCAAAACCGGACTGCCGGGCGGTAAAATTCCGGACAGTGGACAAGCGCCCTTAGTCGCATACAAGTGAATTTCATTTTTACTCGTGTATTGTGTTCATCATCCAACTGATTTTAGTATGCAGAAAGTGCTTAACACTTTCGAAAGTTTTATTGCCTCCCCTGTAAAATTTCCTTGTATGCATTTTGGATAGTTCTCCATTCAGGTGAGAATATGCACTGTTGTCAAAACAGATCACAGGAAATCTGGAATTTGAATGAGTAATGATGCCACATCTGATGACATCCCAATTTATTTTTATAGAAATGTAGACAATTCTTCATGTCGGCAACATAACTAGACTAGCAGCCTTTTTGGCCGTAACAAATAAATCCTTTACATCTAAATTTGAAATAAAAATGAATAAGAATAGCATGGATTTTAATTATTGTATTAATTTATTAATATACTTTTTTAATACTCTTTTTCGTTGCATAGTTATATAAATACATATCAAATCAACTCTTTTCTCTTTTTATTTAAGGAATCTACACGACCGCTCGGGAACTAAAAGAATTGATGTGCGCCCTTAAAGATCCACTTGCCAAGAAAAGAAAAGTTTACGAGGAACAGCTGTTGCCGAAGCATCCTCCTGTATTCGGAGATTGGTTCCGATACACATTCCCAGACCCCCATGCGTGGTACGCTCAAAAAGATTTAAAATCTATCATTTCAATTTTATTGTAAATATCACTTGAAATAACTTATCTTTGGAAATAATAGCTTCAAATAAGTATGTAAATATTGCTTTTATATTACAGGTATCAAGCTAGATCTGCATACATAAGGACAACAGCTGTCATGTCTATGGTTGGATATATACTTGGTAAGATATCTTATTGGTGTAATTATTTTTTTTTTTTTTTTTTTTTTATGTCATCACCAGTCTGATGATGTCGGTAACGACGAAACCCGGTCGCTGGTCAAATAAAAAAGTGGAAAAGCTAAAAATATTGGTTTTAATCTAATAATAAATTAAAAATGCAATTCCATCACGAAGTGTCAGTGGATAATATAAATCTATGGTGTAATTATCTTGCATTTTTTGCCTACATTTGTAGCATTGTGGTGGTTATCATATGTTAGAGTTCAGGTAGATCAACATAATTGTCAAGTGTTCAAACTAATCTTAAAATTCTTTAAGTAGATACTTGAGGATGAGCATAACTTGGAAAAAAAATAAGAGGCACTTTGCAACTTCATACCTTAGAACAAATTATATGCATAAATTTGCACTATGAGGTGTGCCACTTACTATACCTTTAAAAAAATGTTCCTTTGACTCAGACAGTTGAGGATGTGTTAACGTGGTTATCATTTGTAAGAATTATTTTGAACAAATGTACTAAAATACGATTAAATGTACTAAAATACAATACGATTACTTAAATGTCATTTATGTTTTGTTGGGAAAGTACTAAAAAAAAACTTATTAAGACCAGGGTTTCTCAAACTATTCAAGTTAACAGGTATTCCTAGAATGGTTTTAAATTCTACGATGGAACTTTGCCTTTGTGTAATTTACAATAAAAACAATGCTGTATTATTCTGATGCAGTTGTTAATCCTCTATTGGATTCGAATAAGGAGAAAGGGATTTTTAATCAGGACTCAACCATTAACATGATGTTTCCAGGGTTAGGGGATCGCCATGGTGAGAATATATTATTTGACTCGACCAATGGAGACACAGTTCACGTGGACTTTAACTGCCTGTTTAATCGGGGAGAGGCTTTCGAATGGCCCGAGAGAGTTCCCTTCCGACTCACCAGAAACATGCAGCACGCCATGGGGCCTTTGGGCTGTGAGGGAACTTACAGGTATGCAATAATACAGCGGGTAATAATACCTCCACAGTATAATGGTCAGCATGCTTGGCTACCGTTCTGGAGGTCCCGGGTTTGATTCCCAGGGAGGTCAAAATAAATATGGGTGATTTTCGCTCTCATATTTATTTAATATCACCCTGGACTGGTTCAAGAAGCGCAGGGCTGATCACCTTGCCTTAACGCAATGCAATTAACGATCAAGATAACACTGCGTTGCTACGATACAGTGCCCTATGCACCATTGGGTACGGAGGGTTAACAGAAGAAAGAATAGTATTGAGGGTTCCCTTCTGACTCATCAAGAACATGCAGCATGCCATGGGACCATTGATAAGTTAAATGATTACATTAAAATCCTTGCTCTCTCCAGGAAATGTTGCGAGGTGACATTGCGGGTTTTGCGCGCGCAGACGGCCACGCTCATGTCCGTGATCCGGCCCTTTGTGTACGACCCGCTAGTGGCGTGGCAGCGCGCTGCCTCCCGCGACACCGCCTCCGCAGAGAGGACCAACCAGTCTGCCAAGGACCATCTCGCGCACATAGAGCAACGCTTGCAAGGAATGGTGAGACAACCTTTTTATTTTTAAGGTGTTTTTGCAAAGGTTTTTTTTGACAGGTTTTCAGGGGGACCGTAGCTTGTATTTATTTATCATTGTCTCTTTGCGAGCACTTGTCCCTTCATTGGAAAGGTACAGGGATATTGAAATTGTGTACTCTCTATAAAAATATTGTGGTTAATCCAAAAACCAGTCAATAAAGGAGAGCTAGAATGCCTCCACAAAGGTACCCAGGGATGGTATAGTGTCAGACCAAGACAAGGAGATCTAGAAGACGACCAGGTGATAATGTCTAAAAAGAATTTTCCAAAAAATCCTTCCAGTGATTGAAAAGGTTATTTTTAGTGAAGGCACTTTTTTCAGTTCTTTTATTTTATTTTTTAAGTAATTTAATTAACACACTTTGGATGGGAAGGTTATTTCTATCCATTTGGTCGATTGATGCTTAAGGACGGGTTGGGTACTTTTACCTTCTGCGCCGGCCTCATTTCGAAGGCAGAAGAAAAGGAATTATCCAATATTTTTATATGAATATTGTACACCAATCTCTTTGTTCGGGTCTTACTATATGTACATAATTATCAAATCCCATCGCCTGCAGTCCGCAGGTGTAAAAAATATTCATCCGAAATGTGTTAATTTAAGTAATCATTAAGTTATTGCCAAATTTCGCTTTCATATAACATTTCATTTTTTTGGAATATTTAATTTTGATTGGTTTACTACAACATTCCTTTTGTTTCTCTTTCTCAGGTTAGGACGAAGGGCAAACAGTTTTCTCTGTCCTTATCACCAGAAGGGCAGGCTAACAACCTGATCTTAGAAGCCACGAGTGTAGTCAACCTCTGCCAGATGTACATCGGGTGGGGCCCTTTCCTGTGATTCCTTATTCCATACATCTTGTGTTTTGACTTGGTATATATATGTATACATATTTCAGTGATGTTATGGAAAAGAAGGGCTAGTCTGTAACTAACTCATCCTCCCTTTCCATGACACCATTGATTTTACTGTTTTTATATTTAACAATATTATATACTTTTTTATCAAAGCATGTTCAACTTTTTTACCTGTCCTGTATAGATTAAATGTGAAAAATGCACCATCTCGATGAATTTCAAGAATAGCCTGAAACATTACTATCTATTCTTGGAATTCTAACTGTTCATCATATCATCCCTTCGTTGGTTTTCTCTACCTTTCATTTTTCAAATTCATTTTGGAATAATTCCATATTTTTTTAACAAAGATTTTAGGCAACCTACCACAAAATTGAATCTGTATAGTATTTTTTTTAAAAACCAGAACAAACATTGAAGAACAGCTGATTCTACTGGGTCGATCGTCCCGTATTTCTCCAAGTTTAGCTAGAGTACTTATCTAGGAAATGATCAGATTTACAATAATGTTTTGACAAAAAATTATGCTCAAAAACAGTTTTTTGAAAAATGTGATCATTTTAGGAATTTTTCAGATTAGTTTTTCAAGTGTTAGTAGTATTTGTATGAACACAAGGTGAATTGTATCCAGTACAATTTTTTTTGAAATTTTATAATTTTATACTTTGGAATTTATATATTTTTTACGATTATGACTACATTATAATTGCAGCTAAAATGAAGTGTTTGATGACTTGTACTAATGAGTGAAATGAAACAAACATGGAATTCTACATTTTTATTAAGTGTATATCTACACAGTACCATCGATTAATTATTATTTAGCAAGAATTATCTACTTATTTAAAAGTCCATCAGTTGTACAAATGAATATTGTGAATTATACAAAAAATGCAGATTATAAAAAGAAGTCTTGTTTTAACAATAAAAATTCATCCAAAAGAATTACAATTTAATAAAAAATGGATTGCATTTGTATATTATTTACGTAAAAAAATCACTAAGGTATATGTGTGTTTGTAAATATAACATAAAAAGTTTAATTGTTCAATAAACACGCGATAGTTTTATCTTTGGCATAATATTGGCTGAACAACAGTTAGTCAAACACATTGGGAAAATGCGTACTTGAAATTACAAAAACTAACATACACCCGATCACAATGGAATTATAAAACGCTACAATTGAGCCAACTGGATCCGTCTTAAAGGTACAAATAATATTCTTTAAAACAACTTTTATTATTACTTAGTATTTAATAATACACTTCAGTTGTTAATAAGTCGGCGGCCAATACTTTTCAACTTGCGTGCTCGGAAATTGTAAATCTCAATACAAATACTATACATAGTAACTATTCTTACAACGACAGATACTGAATATTACATTATATCAATTCATTACAAACATTGTATAGAAAAAAAAACAGTGCATTCATTTTACACAAATTGCACAAAAATAATAAATAATATAATTTACGATTGTGTTTATATATATATATATATATATATATATATATATATATATATATATATATATATATATATATATATATATATATATATATATATATATATATATATATATATATATATATATATATATATATATATATATATATATATATATATATATATATATATATATATATATATATATATATATATATATATATATATATATATATATATATATATGTATATATATATATATATATATATATATATATATATATATGTCTGTAATACATATATGATACAATTTGACGACATTTAAACGTCCGAGTTTTGTAATATTGGCCGTAATATGTATGTTTTTTTTGTAAGAATGAATTCTTAATATTTTTTTGGGATATGGGCATTGGTTATCCCTTATATAAGTCAATGTAAATAGTATGTAAACTTTATACATAAAATCGTTAAGTATCTATATCAAGTATGCACCGTATAGAAATGATTCAACTTTGTATTACTTACTTACTTTACAAATGAGGCGCGGCGCGAATGGACAAATTCTATGTAGAAATGTTCCCTACGGGACAGAATAAGTTGCATTCTCGCTCAGTGGTTGCTTGTAGGCCTAATTTGACAGTACATAATTACATTCATAACCCCTTATATATATGAAATTTACAAGTACATTACTTATTAAAGAATCCATTACTCTTAAAAGTTGTCCGTCCCGGGTTTTACGGGTAAATGATTGACTAGTTTGTACAATCTAACACCAATTCATTAATATAATTGTTTATACAGGAAACATATACACAAAAAATATATAAAAAAGATCAACTGGGAATAATTTGATGTTCCTCGTTCGGAAAGGGACCGCTACTAATCCTTAATATTACAAGATGGCGCTATTATTAGTACTTCAGCTCTCTTAATTCCGTTTCAAGATTCTCCACGCTTCGTACAGTACTTTAATGAATTTGTTATAACTATTCTACTTATAGTTACATATTTTGAAATTTATTTTGAGCATTTGCCTATAAAATTTTAATATATCTCACTGTTTGGGGTAAAACAGTTTACGAGAATCTACAATTTATTACTAGTATAATTTATATAAATAGGCTCGATAGAAATATCTACAAAAGTCGGAAACTTCTTAAAAATTCTTTTGTTGGTAACTACTTTAGGATTCTGTTACGCTATAGTTTTATAGGGGGTAAGTACAACAAAGTTAGAAGGCTTGTATAACTGTGTCGGAATTAACAAATCCGACAATACCTCGGAACAAAATGCCAACTTAATATTAATATATAAAATTGTGCTTCGTATTAGGTGAGATGTAACAGAGGTACGAGTCATTCCATCTAGAGTGAGCAATGTTGTGCCGCAAACTGCTCTATATAGTCCCATAGCACAATACTTACAGCAGTGATGAGCAACCTCCGGTTTTGTGGCGTTTCAATGCAGCCCGAAGAGCCTATTCACTCATTCAATTTTAAATAAATATAGTAATAAAGATGATCAATTTCCATAAACCCGGATTTTCCCACCTAATGAATTTTTAAATTTATAAATCCATCTCTTATGGTTGAAAATTACAAAAACTGAAAAGCAATTCTGAACCACCAGTGTATGTAGGTATCTTTTAAGTTACATACATAGTTATATGCCTAACAGTTCTTGGCATTACAGTCCACATAGATTTTTGGGCTTTGGTCCATTGCAAAAGAAGGTTGTCCATCACTGATGTATAGTATAATATACAAGTCCCACCAGTGTTCACTGGAACACCAACATTTAATCTTATACTAACGCTATCTACTCTTAAAATAATGTGACATAATATGAACACTGTAGTTTTTTTTATCTCTCTCGATTTACAAATGTTTCATTCAAACTTTCATTCAATATAAACCATTCAAACTCTTATTTATTTCCGAAAAATACTTGTCATACAACTTACGAGTATATATTTATTTATATATAAATAACCTTAAATATCTTAATAATTGTGAGCTCAAAACGTTTCACAATTTCGTTGTTACTTATTTTTAAAAATTCATTAAAACAAATTACAAACATACTTTACTTAACAATATGTTTCAAATTTATTGAGCGAAATTTACAAGATTCAGGTTGAATTTTCACATCTTAATTAGGTAAACCTCCGCATCGAGGTTGGCCTTAGAGGATTGTTGATTCAAAATGTGATGGCGATGATATAAAAGTAAATGCAGTAAGTTTTAGAGTGGTATTTGATCCCGTTAGTGTTACTCGGATGATCGGTGTAAATCTATATTACTATTCTAGTTATTATAAACATTCATTTAGTCTTTCAAATAATGTCTAATGACATTCGCATTTGACAAAAGATCTTAATTATTTACTCGGTATCACTCCGCCCCGGGTTTTTAGTATTTTGTAATATGTAGTCACCGAACTGTTTTTATAATTTAGATTTTCACGCAAAATACTTCAATTTGGTAATAACCAATAATTTTTGGACACGACAGTATTCCGATTGTTATTATTGTCTCAAACACTGAGCACAGTCTGCGATATAATCCTGGGACGACACCATCTGCGGCGCCAACTAATTAATCCGCTTCTTTCTTCTCGCGTGTACTCTCCTAAGCCTTATCTTTCTTTTCACTTTTTCCCAGATTACACTCGTACTTGATGAAGAATGTATTGCTCTTATCGGGACCCTTCTTGGATATAAGTGAAACCACGCAATGGCTACCATCGACGTGAGCTTCACTCGGAAGTTATCATTACAACTCGGTGACCGCGTACAGGTCCTTGTTGGGCTCCTGGGGCTGGTCGCGGGCGGGGCGCGCGCGGCGGTCCAGGGTCTGCGCGCCGCTGCGCCCGCCGCCCGCCTGCTGGTGGTGGCGGCGGTCCAGTGTGTGCGCCGCGTGCGCTGTGTGCGCTGGTCGCGCGCCGCGCGCGTGCGGCGGCGGCTGTGCGGGCTGGCTGCTGGTGGAGAAGAAGCGCTCGGGCGTGCGGGCGGCGCGGCGCGGGCCCCCCTGCGGGCAGCAGGGCGGTGCGGGCGGCGCGGGCGCGCGGTACTGCGCGAAGTGCGCGGCGCTGAGCGGCTGCGGCGGCTCGGGCAGCGGCTGATGCACGATGGAGGCGCCGTTGGGCGGCTTGGAGGAGGGCGCGCGCCGGCGCCGCTCCAGCGTGGCGGCCGCCTCCAGCTGCTGGGCGTACTTGTGGCTTTTGTCGTACTTGCCGCCCGTGCGGATGGTGGCGTACTTGTCGGGCGGCGGCGGGCGCTGGAAGGAGGCGAGCGGTGGCGGCGCGGGCTCCACGCGCGGGGGCATCTCGCCGATGTCGGGTAGCGCTTGCGCGCGGAGCGGGCCCGCGGTGATCTTGAGGTGCTTAGGGCCGAAGGAGGCGTACTTGGGGTCGAAGCGGTTGATCTGGTTGGTGAGCGGAGTGATGTCGCGAGGGTCGGGGGGCGCCAGGCTGCGCGGGTCCAGCGCCAGCGGCGGGGGCCCGGCGCCGCCCGCGCGCCCTCAGTAGAAGTCGGAGCTCTCCAGGGTCTTGCACTGCTTGCTCAGAGTCGCGTACTTGCCATTGTTGGGTCCGGGTGCGGAGTTGTGCGAGGGCAGGCGGCCCAGCGTGTGGCAGGCCCCCGAGGGCAGATGACCGCCACGCCCGCCCCCTCCGCCTCCGCCCCCTCCCCCGCCGCCCCCGCCGCCGACACCGCCGCCGCGTCCTGACCCATACTGACCGATGCCACCGTCATTTCTGTAAACACATTTTCAAAACACGTTGCAAATACTTTCGTTACAAACTTTACAGTCTTGTGTTTATTATTATTTTTTTTTGTATTAAATTTTTTTTTAAATAAAATTGACTGTTCAAAATTTTTATTCATTTATCAAATTATTTCGATTTAAATAAAGTTTACAATGAAAACGTGATTAAACATATTTTGAGATAAGTGAAGGTATAATAATAAGATCAGGTTTGGATTTGGAGGAAGCTCGGCGATGCCTACTTATTAAACTATATTTGCAAATAAAATAAGTACATCTATAAGAAAATACATAAGGTAACAATGATTTAGATCTGCCAGCCAGTTAGTAAAGTATAAACCAACCATGCTACTCTAAATAGCGGAAGAAACTAAGAAATCAAATTGAAATAAAACATTTTGCACAGCCAAATTTAAATATAACTTTTCAGTAATTCTCTAATCACAACGACAGGAGCTAACAGCGAAACATTGTCACAATCAATTACTCTGTTTGACTACATGCTCAAATCAGGAACATAAATACAACAGAGAAACAGGAGAGTACAGATAAAGAAACATCCAGTTCTATTGAGTAACAACAGCTCACTTACTTGTACCAGAGTGGGGTGACAGAGCAAATTATGCGACCAAAACAAGTATAAAATGTTTTAAAAATTGCAATATGGGGTCTACAAGAGAGATTTAAACTTTGGGGAGTTATTGTACCACAAAATAGTACACTTAAATTCAAAACATATTTCTACATCATATTTTTTGTTGACTTAACAAATTGTACATAACATTATGCAAATGAATGAACTTTATGTTTATTTTATTAAAATTAAACACTTGAATATACCACTTTAATGAGTTTTATTTATAAATACGACTAGTTTCGAAAACGACAGATGTTTTCATCTTCTGGTACAAATTAAAACTATATAATTTGAACAAAAAATATATTTAGGTGTATATATAGGTTAATAAATATAGGGAAGGGAGGGGGGTTAAGGAACAAGATTTTTTGTGGTATATTCAAGTGTTTAATTTTAATAAAATAATCATGTCATTCCATAAAGTTAATGTCGAATCAATAAATAAAACAACTTTATGTTTTGTTAACATATAAATCATAGTCGGGAAAATGATCATAATAATTAAAAATTAGAAATTCTTGGGAACAAACTATGCCTTCTACATTAAATAATATGTTAGTTACATTGTCATAAATATGACAGTAAACTTTAAAAAAAAAAAGTTATTGTTTGTAAGACAATGATTGAGTGAACTTATTATTTACCAAAATGAGCAACTGAGTCTAACTGCTAAATTAACAAAAGTTTTTTATTACCAGCTTTATAAAATTTATAAAAATGCTAAAACAAAATTAGAATTAAATTAACAGTCCTATTTTTTTATTTATAAAACTACAATAGGCATTTATGTAAAGGTGTAACTTTATATGTATGCATGAATGTCAAATATTGTAAGTCGGAAGAAATCAAAAGAGATTTCAAGTACAGGTGCCGTATAATAGGAACAGTTTGAGAAATCCGCAAAGTATATATTCTGTATACTTTCATTAAACACATAAATACAATAAATTTAGAAATACTATAGCGCAATGTGTTTGTAACGCTTTATCTATTTTGTCGTTCAACTTCTTTTGTTACCAGAAAACAACTAACGTTTATTAAATAGTTACATCATCACACCAAATGCCTCATTATGTATTTAAAAATGTGAAGGATACACAATATTATGAAGATCGATTTATGAATTTAAATAAATAGTACATATATCCCTCAAATATCTAAGTCCATAATATAATAACATCGTTTCTATTTTAAATTTATTATTCTTTTTCTATCCCTCATCCACACCCAACGGTGCATAGGTCAATGCATCGTATTGATGCAATGTCATTTCAATTGTCAATTTCATGAATGCAAGATCAATCCTGAACTTCAGGTACCATGGTATTGTTAAATAAATATTGCAGTGAAATTGTGAAAATATTAATTTTGACCCCCCTGGGATTTCAACCCGGGGCCTCCAGCACGGTAGCCAAACTCACAGAGGAGGGAAAGTCAAATTTGTATACAAATTATTATTTTACATTACAAATTATATTTGACCTTTTGCACTAGATATATAACTATATATTTAGTCAATTAATTATCATAAATTTATTAATTACCTTAATTTTGAAGGTACAAGTGTTTATTTTTATATCATGATAGTGTTTTTTTTCTATAATGGAAAGTAATATTAACCTGAATTGACTGGCACATTGCTCTCCTGTAATTTACAGTCAATACAAAAACTACACATAATATGCACATAAGGGCAGAAAAATAAATTAAAAATAGAAATGATCAAATATATCAACTCTTTCCTAGTAGAAAATTGTAAGGATAAATATTTAAAATAAAAAGGTTAATTTTGTGCCGGCAAGCCGGATCCCATGACAGATTAGTCCTAAAGATCAGGTAAGTGATTTTCATCAAATTGACAAGTTTTCATCATTTTAATTATTGTTTCGTCATTCACTTTGTGGTAAGACATGATTAAATTGTAAATGAAAACAGTTGTTTTTATACCACTTGAGTATGATATATATTTAAAAAAAACTAGTTTTGAAAGCTATAGTTTCATCGACAGTATAACTATTCACCTGTCGATGAAAGCAACTGTAGCTTTCAAAACTAGTCATTAAAAATAAATATAATACTCAAGTGGTAGAAAAAGTGATTTCATTCACAATTTAAGGCCCAAGTAGTCGTTAAATGGCAACTTTATTTTCTCTAAACCCCTGGGTTAAATGTTACCTGTAACATTTGACATAATTAAATTTTATTCTTAAAACACTGTTTTTGTATTGAAAAAACAAGTTTTTTCTTTGAAAAAAAAATGTATGGTTATAAAAAGAAAAAAGTTATTGAAAGGTCCGCCTCCGTGGTGTAATGGTCAGCGTGCTTAGCTACCGTGCTGGAGGTCCCGGGTTCGATTCCCAGGGGGGGGGTAAAAATTAATATTAGTGATTTTTACACTGTAATATTTATTTAATATTACCCTGGACTGGTTCCTGAAGCGCCAGAGTGATCACCTTACCTTCATGTAAGTAATGATCAAGATAACACTGCGTCAATTCGATGCAGTGCCCTATGCACCATTGGGTGCGGATAAGGGTTACAATAATAAGAGTTAAAAAAATATACAAAAATATTTTTTCAATATTAATTGTAAAAAATCATATAAAATCCAATATACATTTTTTTTTAAATGAGCGTGAACACGTTCAGCCCTGAGCGCATTCTGATTTGAGCGCTTGAGACAAGCTTGAGATCTAGGCCTCAACTTTTCATCAAATCAAAACGAACAACGTTCCGCAGGAAAGAGTCGATATACAGAATTAAGATAAACTAATAAAGAAAAAGCTGGGCGCTGGTCATGCCTGTGCGGGGGTGTGAGGGCGGCCATGGCGAGGGCGGAGCCGTAGGAGGGGGGGGCCGAGGGGTGGTGGTGGGTGGGGGGCGGGGGGCTGTACGACCCTTGGCTCCGGGGGAGCGTGCGCGCCCCCGAGGCGGGCGCCAGCGCGCCGCTGCCCGAGCTGGAGGCCGGCAGGAAGGGCGCGT
Source organism: Brachycentrus maculatus (assembly GCF_059751285.1). Taxonomy (NCBI): domain Eukaryota; kingdom Metazoa; phylum Arthropoda; class Insecta; order Trichoptera; family Brachycentridae; genus Brachycentrus; species Brachycentrus maculatus. Next base: position 429,590 of record NW_028281241.1, read on the forward strand.
GCTCGTCGCCGCCGTAGTCTCGTCTGGAGACAAACATACATTCCGTATATTACACATAATTCACAATCAATGGAGACAAACATACATTCCGTATATCACACATAATTAACAATCAATGGAGACAAACATACATTCCGTATATTAAGGTGGGGACTGACGCAAGTCATTTCGTCGTAACGTAACATGTAACAATGCGAGCATTCGTATAGTCAGAGTACAGCGTTCCGAGTGCTCCGTCCGAAGTTTGATGCTCGCCGTGAGTGACGTTACGACGAAATGTTTCGGTCAGACCCCACCGTTACACATAATTAACAATCAATGGAGACAAACATACATTCCGTATATTACACATAATTAACAATCAATGACATACATGTAGTATCCTGTATTGTTAACACATTTCGGACGGGTGTTTTTTACACCTGCGGATTGCTGGTGACAGGATTTGATTATTGTGTACATACAGTGGCAAAGATAAGTATAATATTCATATAAAAACATTAAATAATTCCTTCTTTAATGACTTTGAAATAAGGCCGGCGCAGAAGGTGAAAATACCCTTCCCATCCTTAAGCATCAATCGACCAAACGGGTAGAAATACCTTTCCCGTCCAAAGTGTGTCAAACTTTCCAGGGGGTACAATAATTGATGTCTGACTTTCTCTGGGGAGTGGGTTCAAAATTTACATGAAAATATTTTTTTTCCACAAAATCTATGTAGATAGAAATCATGTAAAAAAAAATAAAACTCACCATCTGTAGGTTTTATTGACAAAATTTAAAATTTTTATGAAAAAATTACGTACAAATTTCCACAGATGTCATTGCTGTACAAGTTGCATCATACCAACCGACAGACAGACTTAAATTAGCTCTACTAAGTTGACATTCGGCTTAGATGCTTTTCTGAGGAAAGAAGATAGTGTCTATGGTACATAGGCATCCCTGCATATATATTTTGTATCTGAAAAGCATTGATAAATTTGTGGTATGGTAAAAAAACACTCTCTTTAATCATCCATTGTTCACTTTTCACGAATAAGTGTTTATCAACATGGTATTACATAAAGTGAACAATGGATGATAAGGAGAGTGTTTTCTCCCTGCATATAAACCAAAGGTCAGAGAACGGGCAAATCAGGCAGCGCTCACTTCTTCTGTATGTAGATCCAGGTGTGGCTGTCGACCCAGACCAGGATGGTGAAGAGCAGGCCGGCCAGCACGGCGGCCAGCAGCAGCAGGGCCAGGCCCAGCAGGCCCGCGTCGCACAGGGCCCGCGCGCCCGCTGTGTAGTGCGCGCGCACCGCCTGGCAGCCCACCAGTGCCGTCAGGCTGTTCAGCACGCGCTCCGCCGCATTGGTCTCCGCCGACAGGGAGCTGAGGGCCGGTTGCAGACCTGTGCCAATTCAACACATATGACAAATCATACGCATAACCGAAAGATCCCCAAATGAGTTTTAAAATTATAAACACCGTCCGATTCTAAAGTCTATTCAACTTGATGAATGATCACATTCAAATCAGTTTTACTTTTAACCACAACGATATAATTTATATGGTGACTGCAATTTTTATTAACACGTTGACTGCCAACTACGAGATATCTCGTACTGTGTTTACTTGCCATATTCGCGCAGCTATGAAAAAAATCCTAGTATATCAGTGATAATGTGGATAGACGGCTTCTGGGAAGAGAACAAAAAATCAATGCTGGCTTACGTGAACAGAAAATTTATCAATAAATGAACAGAAAATATAACTAAAATTTTTTCATTAAAAATCAAGAAGTTTTAAAGAATTGGCTTTTTAGACTACAATTCTGAAAATTGCCATGGCAGTCCACCTGTTTGTGCAAATTTTTTGTATTTTTCAGAAATTACTTCTTTTCAAATTGAGTATTTTTTAACACATAATTGTGAAATCTCTGAAAATTTTGTTTATTTATTCTGTGCTAAAAGTTTTTTTTTAGTATAAGCATAAATATTATTGTGTGACACTATGTCTCATATATATTAAGAACAATACATTTAAGCCTCTCATGATCTTTCTCAAATTTTTGAAAAGTAGATAAATTAAAAGATGTGTATTTTGCTACTGTGATACTTTTTTAACATATTTTTCACAATTTGCACGTTTTTATTTACATGTATACAATACATATCTATCTGTACTCAATGATAATTTTAATATTTTTAAATGTACTAACTAACCTGGGTTGTTGAAGATGGAAGAAGCGATGCGTCCTAGTTGCGTGAGGCCCTGGCGGACGTTGGACACGGAGCGCTGGGACTCTCGCAGGCGTTGGGTGAAAGGGTTTCCATGGGTCACTTCGCAGCTCAGGTAGTAGCGAATGATCTATGATGAAAGATATCATTTATGAATGGGCACACTGACAAATCATAAAGTAATAAATTACACTTTAAATTATTTTTTGACAACTCATCAAAGATGAATAAGGATAAGTCTGGGCATTTACGGGGCTGACGACCATTATAGGCTGGTTTAAGTGATCACTTTACACACGTGTAACATTAACCAATGTTACACGTGTGTAAAGATTAACATTAACCAATTTTACCCATTGACAACCACACTACTCAAATTCTTAATATGAAGGTAACTCCTTTAATTGGAGATAATCCAGATTTTGTGAACAAGTATTTGGACACACTCAAAATGTTGTAATTGCACTTTAAATATTCAATTAATTTCAAATCTTATTCCCGATTTGTGAAAAGACGCAATTAATTTTAACAAGTAAAGGTATCGTTTATTATAATTATCTAATGCCAAAACACATTTCTAGATATAAATTCAACAACAATATAGGTAAAGGAATCAAAATACTTTAGTCTAGTAACCGACATAGGGGATGCAAACTATACATTCTTTCCGCTCACAACAGAGAAGGAGAACTTTCTAAATAGCTTAACATAGGCAGGAATTCAGCTTTCCATCCAAGTATCCACCCTTCTTTCTGAACCAAATTCTAGAATTGCTGCCATATGATAAAGTGAAATGCATTTAAACTATGATTTTTTTTATTTATTGTAATCATTATTTTTTTATTATTGTTTTGTTTATAAATAAAAATAAGACTCGACACTGGCAGAAACATCCTCTTACTGGGTGACTGCCAAGTAACTATAATAAAAAAATAAATTAAAAACTGGTCGGTTTTAGCTGAAGTAAATTTTGATGAATAATCATGCTCTGACTTATGTTAGTAGGAAGAGAGGGAAATCTCCCGTTCGATCCTATGACTAACTGCGGAATGGATTCCAGAGGGGCCAGTGGAGGAGAGTCGAAGACTGGGAAGTGTCTCACCTCCGGGGGGAGGTCGGGCGGCGCCATCATGGTGACGGCGGCGGCCGGGTCGTGGCAGATGTCGGCCAGCGCCACGGCAGCCGCCAGCGCAGCGCCAGCCGCCAGCCAGCAGGCTACGAGCGCGGCCAGCGCGCACACGCTGAAGGCGATGAGCGCGCGCCGCGAGTGCCGCGCCACGCCCACCAGCAGCACGGCGCACGCCACCACCAGCGCGGACCAGGCCGCCATGGCGCCCACCCAGCGCCACCACTCCCCTCGGCGCCAGCGCTAAATAAAACAAGAACAAAAGATTGACATTCAATACTAAAAATATCATTTTCAATTCGTTTGTTAGAATTTTTTTTTTTAATTGTGACAACAAAATGTTGCTATAAGGATGCTCGTACTAAGATATCGTCATACAGGAGAAAGTGATCAAGTGCATTTTTTACAAAAACGTGATTATTAACTATTTTATATCTTACTAGCTTAATATGTATTGCCCTGAAAAAATCCCAAAGTGATTTTAAACTTAGAAGTATAATATATTGACTTGTTAAAAATGACTAACTGCATTGATGTTTATTTTCTTGCCAAGCAAAAGAGACTTAAATTGCCCTCCTGGACAGTTTACTTTTGTTAGTTGGTCACTTTCTCCTGTACGACTACGATATGCCCTATCATCTTCTTCCCGGTTGTTTAATAATATTTTGAAATATCCAAGTACATCTCCACAAATCTGTCTCAAGGTAGACAAATATGGTTACACTACACAGGTGACTACTTTTTTAATTTAAGTTTTACCTAGTAAATACCACTAAATTTTAAAATCTATTGTGACACGTGTTTTGATGCATTCCACATCATTTTCAAAAACTGTATGTAAAGCCTAAATTTTAGAGTTGTGTCCTTTGTGACGTTGAAGTTTGAAGAGGAAAGCTGTTTTTCATTTTTTATATATTTTTTTATCAGTGGGAACATAAACAATTGGGGGGAGGCTTTAGTCATTGTCATATTGTTGATTATGGGTTTATTATTATTTATATTTGTTTGAATTTCTTTTGTTTCAAAATGTTGCAGTTTATGGCTTTTCTTATTAATTAACCTTTATTACTTACCTTACCCCTCTAACACCCTCTCAACGTCCCAAGGACACAACTCTAAAATTTAGACTTAGCTTCACATACGGTGTTTGAAAATGATGCGGAATGGATCACACACAATGCAGTCACAATAGACTTGACGAAAAAGTGGTATTTACTAAGTAAAACTTACAGTAAAACTTGTCCGCCTCCGTAGTGTAATGGTCAGCACGCTCGGCTACCGTTCTGGAGGTCCCGGGTTCGATTCCCAGGGGGGGTAAAATAAATATGAGTGATTTTTTTCACTGTAATATTTATTCAATATTACCCTGGACTGGTACCTGAAGCGGAGGGCTGATCACCTTTCCTTCATGTGTAAACGATCAAGATAACACTGCGTTTATATGACACAGTGCCCTATGCACCATTGGGGTGCGGATAAGGGTTTTTATTATTATTAAAACTTACATTAAAAATGGATTGATTATACCACAAAATGTCTGTGAAAATTTCATTTTCTATTTAACTTACCCATCAAAACTAGTATTCAAAGAACTTAATGTACCAACAATTAAAGACATTTTTAATAAAGCCTCTATCTTACAAACTTTTAAAGAAAAAACAGCTGAAGTGCAAATTTCACGTAACCCTAGATTTTATAATAATTTAATATTGCACACATGTAGAACAACAGCAGCGTTAAACCATTATACGTACAAAGGTAATTTTTTTTTAATAAATTTTTGGAAAACTTAAAATCTATAAAAAATTATCAAACTTTTAAAACTAAAATAAAAAACATATAAGACTTACCCCTACCTAGACTCCATACCAAAGAATATATATTTTTTTAAATTTACTTTGTTTATTTTTATTTTTATTTTAATTTAATTACTTTGTAAAAAAAATTTATTGTAAAACGAACTCCCTCTCTAAACACAAGTATCTACTTTATTAGGGAGGTAGAAACGTTATATTTGAAAAGTATTGTATATTTACCAACTATTTTGTATTTTTTAAATATGTATTTTGTAAAAAAAAAATTAATAAAAAAAAACACTCAAATGTAATATGTGCATTATGTGCATTACCTCGAGAGAGCGGTCCATGTTGATGCCGGCGAGGGGGCGCTTGATGTCGGCCGCCGCGGACACGGCCATGGTGGTGTTATTCCTCACGGTGGACAGGGTGTTGAGGAGGATACCCAGAGCCGTCTGGTTGGACACCGGAGAATCAAAGATGTCCGCCAATTCCGTCAGCTTAGGCTTCACCTTCTTCATCAGGGCCAGTTCGATGGAGTTTGTCTAAAAATTAATTGCGTTTTTTATTCGTTTTTAAAAGTAAAACAGGGGAAGCATTTCAAGGTAAGTTTAAAAAGTTTTTTTTTTTCTAGTTGTTGATATTTTAGTGTGTGAATATGCTGTTTTCCAATTTGACAGTATCGGCATCAGTGTCAACTGTTAAAATAGTGTCATAAACAATTTATATCTAAATCACATTTCATTTTTGCTTTGAGAGGCTTGTTTGCAGGAAGGACAGTAGGGATAAGGAAGGTAAATGTGAAAAATATATCATAAACACCCAGACCAATTGGAAATAAATCTTTCTTGAAGTCATTTTGCGATTGGCGGGAATTGAACCCACAACGCCAGTTTTGCAGTTGAGCGTCTACCCAACTACGCCACGGTGACTGTTCATTTTCTTTGTCTGTTTTCTTTCTCGTAGTTTTCAAATACAGGTAACACAAATTTCTACCTCAGGGTAAAAAATCATTTTAAAAAAATTGGTAGGACATGGTTGATACATTTCCAAAATAAGCCATCTCATCTATTTTAAAATTCATTTTACAATTGATTAATTTAATTTAATTTAAGAACATAATATACATACAACAAGGTAAATGCCAAAAGATCTTTTGTTTTGAAATACCAACCTGATTTCTGATGGAGCCAACAATATTATTGATGGATTTTGCTGCATCCAGGACCTGTATGATGGCATTGTGCAAGTCATCATTTCCATACAGTCCAACTCCGATAGCACCACAACATAATACTGCCACTATGCAAAGTGTTACCTGTTTAATGCACAAAATATCATGTATTAGAAAAATATCATTTAAATAAAAAATGACAGACATTGTGTAAAAATACAAACAGAATCAAAATCGTATGTCTCCAAAATAGCTCATTAGCTTTATAACCCGGCGCATTAAGGTCGCCTCACATTGAATATGCTAGAGATGTCCTCACTCTCCTACCTGTCATAACTGACATGTTTATTATGTCAGTAAAGTACACTTATTAAGATTTTATAAGAGTACACTCACTCCTTTCAACAATGTCATATATCAAAAAACTTGATTTTTCAGATCATTTTTAAAGTTTGAAAATATTATGAAATGTAATTAAAATAAATATCAAACCACTTACTGAACTTTTTACTGTGCAAAAGATCTTTTTAGTTGAAACCTGAATGTTTTTTCTCCATTTGAAAAATATTAAGTTTATTTAAAAAAAATATTAACCAATACCTTTTCTGCAAAATGCAAAAACTACACTTTCTGCCTTGTAGCGGGTAAATATTAAGTTAAAAATATGCCGCTTTTGCTGGGATATAGTACATTTTATGGGCATTCCAAAAACATGCACAAGTGGAAATTTGATGATTTTTGATATATGACGATGTTGAAAGGAGTGAGCGACATGTTCACTAAGTCTATTTCATTCACTGTTAAATGAGTACATATTCACTAAATCTATATCATTCACTGTTAAACGAGTGTGTATCAAGTATTTAAAAAAACCTATCTGAAAAATTAAATAAATAGTGAACCAATGTAAAAGTTACTTTTTTATTTATATCAAAACTCAGAGAGAGAAATTATAGACAATATAAAGAAATGAAAGTTACTTAAGAGTACTTTGGACATTTTACGAGGAAAATACAAAGTAATACATTTTATATTATACAAGGCAAAGTCAAAGGTAAACACGGTATAGCAAGAAGACATATTCTAGCTTAAAAACTTCACTGTAGCACTAAGTTGCCGTTTAAAACGGCATATAGAAAAGTTAAAAATTATCAGATGGTTTCCAACCTTCATCAATAATCTTTTATTTTAAATCTGCATGCTCATTTATATTTTAAGCAATAAAAAAATATGTGTGAATGAAAAATGGCCAACGTCGTTCTATCACAAGATGCAACATTGATAAAACAATAATATACAAGATAAGAAATTAGATTGACAATTGGAATGAATTGACAATAGAATATAATCAAGATATTTTGGGCAGTCAGGCAATTCGATAAATGAAGCTAGAAATACCCAATGCATTTAACCTTGATTTTGTCTGACAATTATGTAACCCGCTGTATTATATATTGTATTTGAACTTGAACTTGATTGTTACGGTTGACATTCAAGAATAACAATTCATTTGCGTATTTACGGACACAGTCAATCACTTGTCAGTGACGGTGATTTCGTTACAGTCTGCGACAAATAGGTCGATAGGGTCAATTATACAAGTGACTACATGATTAATCCACTTATGTGAATACTGTTTAAATTTACATACAAGTATATTACATTTAAATGTACTCAATGGATATGAATACATAAATTATGAAGTTAAAAGTGGCAGACATGATATAAATATTACATAATACACGATAAAATTATTGATCTATCACTACTGATTTTTATTTATTTATGTGACAGCTGTTCCATGTTGCAAGGACTTTATCAATAATCATTAAATATATGTATGAATGTGCATATATTTTTTTAAATGTGTGTATACATATATAAAACTAAATGAACAGAAAAAACAGGTATGGAACAGGAAAAAATGGAATAGAATAATTAATTAATAAAAGTTTTTTATCGTTATCCGCAGATCTAACCTACCTTTAGCGGTATACACAACTTTAAACAGGAGTAATTCTTTCACACATGAATCCCTCGGTTAAATAATATTGAAAATTTAAAAACCCACTTTATTAAAAATATTGAGATTTTTTTTGTAGCCAGGCAATCTGGTAATACAGCAACCTAATGATACTCTAATGAGTACAAAAGGTTAATAAAATACATGATGAAATACAGCTTTTATTTATATGAAGTAGCATAAACCTGTACATAACACTTTTTTTGTAAGGATTTTTTTTGTATAATAACATTTATTTATCTTTTTTTTACATATAATATTAAATCATAATTTATTTACAATATTGACATAGTTTTACACTTGCTGATAATACAGTTAGGCAGGCATCAAGTGAAATTATATAACTCCCCTGAGTGTATTTCCAAATGCTTTATTTACTATACACAAAATGCTACACCAAAAAATGTCGGTAGAAAACTTAAATCTAAACCAAAAGTTATGAAAGTAATGCGTGTTTGACAACTAATTAATATTATTGATACCTACGATGTGATTTGATTTACTAATCGTTGATTACTCATTTGAAATATCATTGTTTGTCGTTCCTGTAGATTTACAAGGGTCGGTGTTAATAGTGACAGTCCCTGAAATGTTTGGGCAATATTTGGGCGCAAGATGTGCAGTACCTTCAAAGCCGAGATGCTTTTGGCAGGCCGGGGTTTTCTATCGCAACACCGTGTGAGCAGGTAGATGAGCAACACCAGAAGGGTTAGAATGAGCCAGGCCGCGGGCACGGATCCTAAGATACCCAAACTCTGCAAAGTAAAACAGATTTATATTAATAAAGATCTAAAAAACAAAACAATTATTCAGAACACTTATTTACATGTTTAAAAAAACCTTAAATTATTTATTCTTTTTCTTAGTCTTTTAAATGTATCCAATGGTGCATAGAGCTCTAGATCAGATAATACATCATTATCTTTTCATTAATTGATTCGGCAGTCACTTTGTAGTAAAATCTATCCATTTTTTATTTAGGTTTTACTTGGTAAATACCACTATTTCTTAAAACATAATGTGACACATGTTTCGATGCATTCCGCATCATACGGTGCTTGAAAATGATACATAATGAAATAATAGATTTTACATACAGTGGTGTTATGTACCAAGTAAAGCTTACATTAAAAATAATTTTCTTTATTGGAAATAACATGAAAGCAAAGTAATCACTCTTATGGTTTAGGGGCCAGTCTAAAGTGACACACAGTGATGTTATGCAAAAAGGAGAAAATCCACAAATTCTAAAAAAATATATCAAGTTTAGTATGGGAATCATAAGATTTTTAAGCTCGTTTATATTCGAAAAAGTACCAGTCCAATTTATGCTACTTAATCCTTAAAATCTGAAAAATAGAAAACTAAAAATAATAAAAATACTTCTTAAAGAAGAATGGATCTATTCACAGAAAAGGTTTTAGTTATATTGATCAATAACTATATGGATTCAAGATGATCAGACCAGAGTGTTATATACGTAGTATTGGAATATACTTTATGGGATACAAATGACGTAAGTGAAGGAGTTAAGGTTGAAGGACAATACTATTGTATGGAAAATACAATGGAGGGCAAATAATAGGTCGAAAAAGTTGAATGTTAGCTATGATTAACCATTGCTACTGTTCATTGCCACTGCACTCGTCATTACATACTTAACACACTTCAGACGGGAAAGGTATTCCTATCCGTTCAGTCGATTGATGCTTAAGAACCGGAAGGGTATTTTTACCTTCTGCGCTGGACTCATTACAAAGTCAGAAAAGAAGGAATTATTTAATGTTTTAATATGAATATTATGTACCAATCTCTTTGTTAAGGTCTTAACTATATATGCACAATTATCAAATCCAATCGCCAGCGGTCCGCAGGTGTAAAAAATACCCGTCCGAAATGTGTTAAGATTGTGTAAGTTGCACACTGCTAATGTGTACGAGTCCGTACGCTTTAGACCGTGTAAAGTGAAATGATTAAGCGCAAATACCTCGAGATAGAGTTCCGAGTGCGGGGCGAAGGTGGAGTTGACCCGGTGGAGGGTGACGTTGAAGTGCGGCAGGGAGTGCAGTAGCTGCGCGAGCAGCGCCGGCCGGTAGCCCTCGTCCCGGGGGGCCATGGCCGAGCCCAGCCCCCTACCTGCAACACAAATCAATACCACCACATTAGCCCCCTCCATCCACAATGCATTAACTACAGCAGCACAAGAGCAAAAGGCCAATTTAAAAAGAAAAATATGATGAATTAAACCATATCCGCTCCTTATGCGGAGCATATGGAGTCCACAAACTGTATCCTGGCTTTTCCGCCAGCTCCCTTGCATCCTTCCAAGTCAGGTCCGCGTCCCGATGTTCAGACGAAAACTGACGACGAATTGTCAACAGTGGTCGTCCTGGGCAGCGCGAACCTGATGCCTTGTAAAGGAGGCAAGCTCGATTAAGGCTCTCGGGAGGCATTCGGAGTACATGACCTAGCCAACTTAATCGCCTCTTCTTGACGACAGTTGTGACCAAGATTTGTTGCGTCCTATGCCTTATGTCTTCATTCCTCACAAAGTCAAACCACGGCACGCCTAAAACTGTCTGCAGACAACTATTCTCTGAGCTCAGCACACGGCTGCTCTGGGCCCTTGTAAGGTGCCATGTTTCACAGCCGTATAAGAGAAAACAGGAGCGATGCAAGCATTATATAATTAACGAGATAAAATTTTTTGATAAATAAATTAAATAAAAAATGGATTCAGTATGCAATTACATTTCATCTTCTTTCACCTCCATCCGCACCCGATATTGCATAGGGCATTGCACCATATAAACGCAGTATCATCTTGATTGTTAACACATGAAGGAAAGGTAAGGAAACCCTCTGCTTCAGGTACCAGTCCAGGGTAGTATTGAATAAATATTAAGAGCGAAAAAAATCACTTGTATTTATTTGACCCCTCCCCCATTGTGAATCGAACCGGGGACCTCCAGTCCAATAGCCGAGCATACTGACCATTACGCTACGGAGGAGGACATTACATTTAGGCAATTATTATCCTTAATAGTCCGGCTACACATATCAACTAGTTTGTGCAAGTAAACATGTGTGTAGATGGCAAAACTGTAGCTGTATATAAGAGATCATGCTTTATTATGATTTGACATTAAAAATAAATTAAAAATTCATGTTACCTGTAGCCGAAGATAAGTAAGTTAGATTCCGTCTTGATAGCTTTTAAGTCCTGTCCTTCATGAAAGGAGCTGTGTGTGGGGAGAGCTATCTTCGTATCGTGCTGGAAGTCGGTGGAGGAGAATCCTACGCTTCGGTTGCGGGCGTTGCTACAACCGCTGGAGTGGCAGTGTGACCAACCAACTCATTACTTAGCTGCATTCACGTGTGCAGTCTGTAGCACTCGGCACTCGGGTCTGGCCACTGAGTAACCTGCAACAAGGAAGAGAAGAATATTTAGTGACATGTCATAGCTGGATGCGGTGGATATTTAAATATGTCTTTTTTAATTTATTCGGCAGTCACATTGTGATAAAATCTACTAACTAACTAACCATCACGCCGCTTCTCCACAGGGGTAGGCAGAGAGAATCGATAGCTACACCACTCTATCTTTGCAAACATTCTTCGCCACTTCTAGATTCATGCATCTCCTCATACATAACCGATGATTATTACGACTCCTGACCCGGCCGCTTTCAAGTATTTGACACACCTGATTGTGCCAGGTTTTCCTCTGTCTTTTTCTGCTTCATGGTAAAATCTATCTATTTTTTATTTAAATTTTACTTAGTAAACACCACTACTTTATTAAAATATCTAGTGATTGTGTGACACAATATAAATAATAATAAACCCATAACCCATATGACAATGACTAAAGCCTCCTCCCTATTGTCTATGTTCCCACTAATAAGAAATAAATAAATAAAAATAAGACTCCTATCCCCTCTTGAACCTTCAACGTCCCGAGGACAAAACTTTAAAATTTAGGCTTAGCTTCACACACGGTGTTTGAAAATGATACGGAGTGCATCGTTTCACAATTGATATTAAGAAATAATGGTATTTACTAAGTAAAACCTAAATTAAAAATGAATACAGATGTAGTGTTACCATATTTCGCTCACTCCTTTCAAGAACGTCATAAATCAAAAAACTTAATTTTTCAGGAGAACGTTTTTAAAGTTTAAAAATATAATACAATGTATTAAAAATAAATATCAAGCCACTTATTGAACTTTTTACTGTGCAACAGATCTTTTGAGGTAAAACCTGAAGGTTTTTTCTCCATTTTAAAAATATTTAGTATTATTAAAAAAATAATTAAACAATACCTTTTCTTCAAAATGCAAAAACAACACTTTCTGCCCTGTAGCGGGTAAATATTAAGTTAAAAAAAAATATGCCTCTTTTGCTGGGATATAGTACATTTTCTGGGCATTCCGAAAACATGCATAACTGAAAATTGACAATTTTTGATTTATGACGTTCTTGAAAGGAGTGAGCGATTTATCTAGCTTGTCAAAGACAGATTTGAGGAGAAGTACTTGGATATATCAAAATAAAACAACCGGGAAGAAGATGATGGGGCATATCTTACTACGAGTATCCTCGGTGACATTTTTTGACAATTTTTTTTTCGATTTCTTTTCAAACAATGGAATTGAAGATAACTTATTCGATTATGAAAATGTCTCGATGGTACGGTAAGTAAACCATTAATTAAACTACTCACACTTTACAAATCAACTCCACTTTTCATCAGTTCATTAAAAATAATGAAAATATACTCAGTACTTTCACTTTATTTATTGATTTGGCGTTTAATTTGTAGAACTCCATTTTAATTTATGTATCAATTTTAAATCAAACACAGATTTTTTCAGTCTACTAAGTTGTATTTTATTAACAAAAACACATAAAAAATTATATTGTGACAATTGTTTCGCCTTGTTAGGGTATTGACATTCATTTGATAATGCCCTAACAAGGCGAAACAATTGTCACAATATATTTTTTTAATGTGTTTTTGTTAATAAAATACAACTTAGTAGACTCAAAAAATCTGTGTTTGATTTAAAATTAATACATAAACTTTCACTTTATATTTAACTTTGTGAACGAATTGTGTACAAATTTAAGCTGTTAAAATATTCCTCGAGACCATTAATCTTCAAAGTTTTCAAGAAAATAATAAAGTAAACGGATTGAGTAATAATATTTTTCATGCAGAAAGCGCGAAAATTTTGCCAAACATTTTTTTTACCCAAATCTTGGGAAATTTAATATATGCGTATTCTGATATTTTCTTAAATTGGCATACTCCATAAACTCAAATTACTGACATATTGTATTTGCAAACGTGGAAACATTGTACTCACACGTGCGGTATTTTTAGCATCTTATCTATTTTATCTTTGTACTTGCTTTCATGAGACATGACAAAAAAATATATTATACCCATTACATTTATTTTGAAGGCTTAGGAGTTGACACATTGCACACCTTTGAGTTATAACATACAAATACTACCAAAAATATTTAACAATTTAGAGATTAGCCCCTTATAATCCTAGCACATTGCCTGCACCCCAATAAAAAAGTATAAATGTATGCTTTGTTGGTTTCGTAAAATTTTCCCTTTGCCCCAAGCCGCTAACACTATTTAAACGTAACATATTTAGAAAAATAGTACATTTTACGAAATAACTTTCAACTAATTTTTGTAGTGTCAAATGCGAAAATGTAATTGATTTAGTTCGTAAAAAAATGGCCTTTATTAACACGTAAACAATGAATTCCTTTCGAGAGATTGTTTAAAGGTTTATTGGTCAATAGAGTACAGCCGAATTTCATGTATTTATTATGCGACTATTAGACTATCTGACAAGTCAAAAAAATATTTTTAAAAACATGACTTTCGGCTTATAAAAAACGAGTTTTAAGGTTCAAAATGAAATTACTAAAAAACATTTATCATTACGAAGAAAAAAAAAACAACAAAAAATTATATGATATTTATTGTAAGAAGGAAAAGTACGATAAAATTAAACAAGACTTTTCGTTGATCGTCTGCATTCAATGCAAATTTCACTTTAACACAAAAGTACAGGACAATTTAGATGACTCTATAGGTGGCTTCGTTTTAAATCTGATCCGAATTAATTTCTATTATCTTTATAATAACAGTTGTTAGTACTTATTACTCATTCTATAAAATGGAAGTGCGCATTCAAACAGCGAAATCAAATAGCCCAATTATCCAAGTTCCCAGCCCGCTGTCCTAATAAGCCGGGCGGAATTTTCGTCTAAGCACTAATTAAAAAAAGAGATCCCGAAAGTTCACTAAAAGTAATTGAAATAAATTAACGAAGTTGAATAAAAAGGTTCTTTCAAAATTTCCCTCGATGATATTATTCCCGTAACGCAATTTCTCGTCGAATATAAAATAATATGCTTCGCACGAATTTGGGAAGAGTGTTATTCAATTATAGAAGTATAAAACCACAGCAGTAATCGCAGTACAATTTTCTCTACAGTTTGATAATAAATTTATCCCTAATTTTGCGGAATCGAATTAAATAATAATTAATAATTGAGTTACGGTAAAGGTTGTGTGTCATTTTACGAGCTTAATATAAAATATGTTACTGTAATATCGTATTGTTAATTGAACCGACATTTGTTTTGTAGAATTTTTAAAACACGTTATTTTGAATAAATCTCTGCCTACTATACTAGTCTCGTACCGTTTATCTTTTTGTTGTTATTATTTATTTCTGATTATTTTGTTGTTGCTATTTTGAAGGTACTAAGTTTTAATTTAGAAATAATTTTTAATGTTTTACGATTAATATTTTATTATTTATTTATATTTATTATATTACCTATTCATGATCAAGGCCCAATAAACGATAGCATAATTTTGTCGAAACCCAGGTAACATTTGACGTAATTGATTTTTTTCTTGAAACACCGTTTTTATAGTGATTTTTTTTTAAAATAAATATCTATATGGTTTTAAAAAGAATGAGTTATTGAAAAGTAAGGAGTTAAAAATATATACAAAAGTATATTTTTAATACATATTCTAAAAAAAATACAAAGTACAATACATTTTTAATTTTTTTTTAAATCATCCTCACAGACCACAATCGAATGCGTTCTAATTTGAGCGTTCGAGATCTCGGCATTAAGCGGATGAACGCGTATGTTTTTGTTCTTTACTAGGCATATAGAGCTTATTATTCTCTACTCTACACACGCACACTCTACTAAAAGTGTCAAAATTCAATTTCAACATTGAACGAAGTTATTCCTTAGTAAGATACACTAACCAAAGTAATGTACTAATCCGCAAACGCGCACAGCATAGCACTAAGAAAGAAAACAGCACAAAGCGAATGATATAAAAACAAAAATAAGGTTTCCACTTTACAACGGAATTTCAAAGTTATACGGAGAGACCTTCAGACTTGTCTAACAAAATAACGATATTAATTTCTCCGTAAGTGCGTCTGCGTCTGTGTTTTCGCGTACCTACCTACGCCTCCTCTTTGCGTTTAACTGACAAGACAGAAGTCCACTAAGTACGCGGACTGGGGACTGGAAAGTAGCGGAAGAAACAAAGTGAGCGTCTTCTCTTCAAATTATGGAACTTTCGGTACTTTTAAAATCTCATTAGCCTACTACACAAAATGCTCGAATGATTATAACCAGCAGGGTACTTACGAATGTGATTTAACTTTTGAAAAGAAAATGTGCGTAACTTTTAAGTGATGGTGATAAATCCAGAATTAATTACCCACGTACTTCATAACAAAGCGTGCTTAAATATTCCTAGTAATATTTTGATTGGGTACTATATTGTTTAATGTTGTACGCACAGTGAGGGTAATAAAACAGAAAATTACTTATTTTATTTGCATGAAACACGAAACTTCAGAAGTCTAAACAAGGTCGATCGCCAATAATGAACAAACTAAAAATGCGGGTTTTTTTTATGTCTTATTTTTGTGAGTTTACAAACATTCAAGTTAAAAGACAAGAGTAACAAGAAATATAATTATTAACCATATAAATATTATTTCCTACGCGAGCAACAGCGACGCGATATGCCAAAGAAGATATGTGCTAAAAGTTTATATGTATTTTGAAGAATGTTCTGACAGATTTTTTTGTGGATAACTGTTCCAAATGATGTAAACTCTTTTATGTGGAATTGTTTGATTGGCTTTATTTTCATTAATGTTACTATTTTTTATTATATACTTTTTTTAAATGTAAATCTGTACAAATACCGAACAAAAAAATGATAACGTTTAGATAGCATTGTAAAATGCAACACAATGGTTCTATTTCAAATAGTTTGAAGTAGATATGTCTAAATGGTAATACAATTAACATAATGTCAAAAGAAAATAAAAAATAATATAAACTCCATTTTTAAAGAGAGAGAAAGACAGAGAATTGACATAGCTTAAAGGACACCTTAAATACGTTATTTAACCTCATATTCCTCTATTAATTTCAAGAGACAGACGGGATGGAGCGGAACGTAATTTTATTTCAAGGAACGTATTTAACTGTCAACGACGCATTAAATTAAATAATGAAATCAGTAAATATGTCCCCACTCAAAATTTAATATCATGTTAGAACTTCTATTTAAATTTTCACAGTTTTCACACAAATTTTCAAGTTGTTGATTTATTTTTAAAATGTTGTGTTCACAAAAACGCCGAAAACAATTCATTACTATAAAAGAAAAGTTGTTGATAACATCATGAAGTATTTTTTTTAAGAAAAAAAATATACTCATTCACCAAAAACAGTATGCCGAATGACGTATCTAACATTGAAATAGGACTGCATTGCGTTATCAATTAAAAAACAGGAATGCTAGCGACGTCATAGCAAAATACGCTATACCCAGTAGGGTTTTAAAATAATGTATCATGCTTTTAACAAAGTGTTTTAATTAAAAAATGTTCACACAATAATTACTGAAAATAATAAATTATTTACTAAATGAAAACGTTATACGTAAGTACCAATATTGTTAACTCAATAGCTTGTGATTTTATTTTAAATACGCTAGCAATTATAAAAAATGAAACAATATGAAAAATTCTACTTTTACGCTTGAATTGTTTAAAAGATACGTCAGGTACATTTCACATACTTTATTTACAAAATAAAACTGATACCGATGAAGCGAAAGATTTATTAACTATGGGGTGTTCAATTTTAAAGTAAAGTTCACGAAACCAAAGTGCACAAAGTAGAAAGTATAAATTGGATAGTACAACTTTAAAATTTTCAGCTGTAACGAACCGTACCTGCTAGAAAATTCAATTTAAATCTCAAACTTCGAACTGCAATTCAGTGGATATTTTAAAGGGTGTGATGCACATCCACCCACCATGTTGTACAATATATATTGTACAACATGCATAATGTTTATAATATAATACAATCATATGCAAGAAATAATTCTAAATGTTTCAAATACACACAACGAGTAAGTCAATAATTTAATTCAGGCAGTATTTTTCTACAGTTGGAAAACCAATATTAAAAAAAAAAATGTTGTTTTACCGCAATGGCAGTGCCATCTGTTGAACGTAACAGCAACAACAAAAAACAAAGTGTATTTCTTTTTTTTCTCGATTTTTTTTTGCAGATACTACTTTGTGGTATATTTGATAAACTAAAAAAAAAAACAAATCGAAAACTTTGTTTTTTCGAAATCTTTATTTTTCGTACGTTTTTCCAACCGGTTTCTTCAAGGAACTTGTCATTACAAAATGTACAAAATAAATCCAATGTATATATTTAAAAAATATAGCGCAGCCGGACGCTTAATGAATTCCATTATTCCGAGTACGGTCTTAAAGCAAGACATAAAGTCTATCGCACGTCGTTAGTATTTTTTTTTTATATTGTCACCATTGTAAAATAAGTCATAAAATGTATAAGGCAGGTTAGACAACCAAGAGTAAACAAGCAATATTAAAATATTAAATATTAGCCCCAAGACACGCGCCCACCGCCACACTTCCGGATATCTCCATCGGGAGGGTAACAGAGTTTATATGCTTATTTCCCGGTGTTAAAATCCCGAGGGGCCAGAATACGCCACGAGATAACGTCACTATTATAATTCTGAGAAAATGACGAAAATCGATTTAGGTATTTATAATTGAATAAATCTCAAGTTCACCGGGATGTCCGGACAAAAGGTGAACTCGAAGGGTTCGCTCGACTTCGCTGATGGCTGGTGGATAATTTTTATTTATTTATTTAATAATAAATAATAAAAACCCTTATCCGCACCAAATGGTGCGCTATGGGGCACTGCTTCATATAAACGCAGTGTTATCTTGATCGTATACACATAAAAGAAAGGTTATCAGCCCTCCGCTTCAGGTACCAGTCCAGGGTAATATTAAATAAATATTACAGTGAAAAAATCACTTATATTTATTGTACCCCCCCTGGGAATCGAACCCAGGACCTCCAGAACGGTAGCCGAGCGTGCTGACCATTACACTACGTAGGCGGCCAGTCATTTATTTATTTATTTTATTTTATTTTTTCGGAAATTGTACAGCTTTACATATAAAAAAAAGTATATAATAAACAATAGTTGCATTAACAATATTAAACATTACATTACATCAACAAAAAACAGTTACATTAATAAAAATAAAGCCAATTAAACAATTCCACATTTATGTTATATTAACTATTGAAAAACATTCAGAGATTTAAAAAAAAGGGTATGGTATAAAAAATAGATTTTGCAGGAAGGAGAAGGAAAGAAGAAGAATTAATGAGGGTGGTTAAAGGATTTTTTTCCTAATGAATTTTCCATTTCATAATGAATGACCAAACGATAGTGAAAAGAACGAATGCGGAAGAAACAATTCAGATAACAAAATATTGGTGTTTGATCATATACTTAGACATCTATAAATATATTTTTTGAAATGTTCATTTGTCGTAATCGTAAATCTCCAATAGCAATTCATTGATTCTTTGAAATTTCGACAAAACGTTGCATTCGAGTACGTGCGTTTTTATTTATGTGAGGTTGATGAGGTAAAACACGTTGTTTTACCGCAATGGCAGTGTCATCTGTTGAACGTAACAGCAACACTTTGGCATTGTAATTCTTTGCTACGTAACATAAACTGCAATATTTAAAAAATTGTTTTTTTGTTGTAGAAATCGCATTTATATAATACTAAATACGAAGCTCGAAAAAATGTTGAAAAGACAGATAAGTACGTCGAAAATATTGAGCAACAATTATTTACAAAATTTTGAGTGTGACCAAATACTTGTTCAGAAATCTGGGTTTTCTCCAGTGTGGTTGTCAATCATGGATGGTGAATGTTGAACATGTCACTCACTCTTTTCAAGAACGTCATAAATCAAAAATCGACAATTTTCAGTTTCGCATGTTTTCGGAATGCCCAGAAAATGTACTATATCCTAGGAAAAGAGAATATTTTTAACTTAATATTTACCAGCTACAGGGCAAAAAGTGTTGTTTTTACATTTTGAAGAAAAGGTTTTGTTTATTTATTTTTTTAATATCCTAAATATTTTTCAAATGGAGAAAAAACCTTCAGGTTTTACCTAAAAAGATGTATTGCACAGTAAAAAGTTCAATAAGTGGCTTGATATTTTTTTTTTTAAATACAAAGGTATTATATTTTTATACTTTAAAAACGTTCTCCTGAAAAATTAAGTTTTTTGATTTATGACGTTCTTGAAAGGAGTGACCGATGTGTATCACGTACCTGTGATCACGTAGGAGTGAACGATGTGATCACGTACCCAGACTTCTATTTTCTTCCTCATCTATGCTGAGATGTCAAAATGTAATAATTATCCAGCAAGAAGTAAAATCATAAAAACAAACTACATACATACATATATGGAACAGTTTCATCCAGTTCGGGAAGATTTGAAGTCACCACAAGTTCCGGTGTAAAATTCACCATTCCAAAATTTGCACAGAAATGATGTGAAAAGAGAATTTAATCATTTTTAAGGCGGATATGACTCTTCACGCGGTGGCGATAAAACGATTACGTTTCATAAATCCCAAGTACCTAATAATTAGCAGATAGCAGCGTCTTTTGTGCCTAATAAGTATAAGTATATTTACAACATATATCGACCGAAAATAGTTAAACCTTTTAACCTACATTCTAAAAGCCCTCAGGGGGTCGAAGGAAACATGACGCCTTAACTGCGTAGCATAAATCACTTTAACTTTATTTCTATCTGTATATTCAATTTCCAAATATTCTTTTACTTTCGATAACATTAACTTGCTGACAATACGGATCGACTACATGTTTCGAAATGCCAAATTTGCTAGAAATAAAAGTCTATTAGTGAAATAAAAGTTATCTAGGTACATTAAAGGTGTCTCAACTTGATATGAAACATGTATCATTCTTTCATTTTTATGGAAGAAAATGGGAGTCTGAGCTTTCCAGAGCTTACAACCTGGCATATCAAATCGAGACACCTTTGAAATTGACATCTCATCCGTAGGGTGAATAATCCAGTGTCCGATAAAATAAATTATATTAACTTTGCTTTCTACATTACCCTAGTTCAATGTTATCTTCTCTTTGGAATAGTATCTAATAGATTATAAAACATGTTGATTTTTTATTATGTAAAATAAAAATTATATAAACAAAATAACATGCAGGTGAACCTGGAGTTGAAAAGTGTTTACGATGTGCCCAGGTTTTAAATAGGTGAATATTTCTTAAAAAATCGGATATTTATTTTATTTATTTTATGATCTTATTCAGTGGAGCTAGTCCATTTTTATTATTACCAAAATATATGGGAACATTCGTTGTTACTGACATTCAAAAATCACTTTGTTCGAAATGAATGAAACGATAGTAGATTATTGAAGAAAATACATACATCAATCATAATAATAAATAATACAATGGAATCAAGTTTAACAGTAAAAAGCCACGGAGCTCTACATATACACTACAGTCAGAAAAAAAAGTTATCAGTAAAACGGCAAAAAATGAAACTGAAAAGACGTCATACGGTTTTGTAAAAAATAAATAAGGATTAATTTTAAGATTGAAAAAAATGTCGACAGAAGCGCCCCGACTCCATTCTACAGATAATTTCGTCGTAGTGTAACAAATTGATCCGACTTCTGACAATTTGTATTTACAGTATTTATAATAGGTGTCCAATAAATCTGAACATTCAGATCCCGAGCGCATATCTTTGATCTCACATTACATTGCGCATGCCTAGATTTGGGGGGTCTGTATTTACTCGCAATTTTTAACTGGTAATAAATTATTAAATACGTCACAGGCAGCCTCCCCCTCCCCACTCTAGCAACTCGCGGGGGATGGAGACTCGCCGAACCATCACCTTCATTGTAAACATTAGGAAACCGAACGAATCGCTCCTGCTTCGCAAAGATAGCGTTTTGTATTGAGAGTAAATATTTGAATGCGGTAGTAGGCAGGTAATTGATGATTTCACAAATATTCATATTATGTACATTTTTTATTCTTATATAGTTTGAAAATGTTTTTTTTTACCTCAAATAGCTACCATTTCCAACTCTTATATTATTGTATATTTTCTTTTAAAAATTTATATTGTATAATTTGGGTAATGTATACATTTTTTTTAAACGTCTATGACCCGAGGTGTATTACTAGAGTCCACTACCAGACTTCATTAGCCATCGTTAATCCATTTTGATTTCTATAAATTTAAACGCATCACTTACAAAATATGTATTTTTGGTATAATAATATAAATATATAGTAACTCCAAAGCACAGAAATATGTGTATATTTAGGTTAAACAAAATAATTATAATACAAAATATAATGATATAAAAGGAGGCATGTTTCATTCTCGAATTTAACCTCATTAGAATTTTAACGACTGTTTACAGTGCTTACTGAACCTATACAATAATAACCTCCTGTATAAATACATTTAAATCTCAAATAACTGAGTTCTGTTTGAAAGAAAGGAAAGGCGCTCGTTAGTCGGCAGTTCGTTCCGTTCGGGTCAACTCCATCGACTTTCTGTTGACATTTGGCCGATGGAACAGAATAAGAATGTCGTGACCGCTGACCGGGGAATATTCGATGATCCCCACAAACGGTAATAATAGAAGACAGAGGAAAAAGATTAAATACATCCATTAACATTGTTGTAAATATGAACAGGCATAATAGGTTATTTGTATAGTAAAATCGAAGTTCGTTAAATAATAAGGTTTGCTGAAAAAAAAAATTCTAGAAAAATACATTGAATTATGCGGTTTTCATTTTAAAAACATTGCCATTATAATATACTTAGTATCGGTACTGAAAAATGCAAATTTTTATTCCTATTTCAATGATACCTAACAAGCATGCAAAATCACAGAACTTGTTTTTGTGTTGTTGAGCCTTAGAGAAATAACATCGCAATAAATTAAAAGTGTAAGCATAAATCAATACTGATATACTCGTATAATAGAGAAAATACACCGATCAAAAAATAATGTAATATAAAATATTATAACATTCCAATTGTGTCAGCGAGGAATAGAATAGACTAATAAAATAATAGACTGCATTAAAAGTTGTAAGAATTTCAGTGCAATATCCGTCACGATTCTGAAGAAACTCGTCCCAATAAAATAAAGAATATTGAAAAATAAATGGTAACCCTTTAGTAAAACGTACAAAAATATATATAAATTAACATTCGTAAGTTCATTAATATGCCTATATATTAGAAATTTATCATTATTTTTAACGTAAATTTTCAAATCAACTAAAACCGTTATTCGTAGTATCCAATACTTAGAGCACAGAATGGCGTCCTTAAAGGTTCGAGCAGTCTACATACTTGTACGTATGAGTATAGTATACTCCCACGTTCTCGATAACAATACTATTATCTAGATATTATTAAAATCGCCCACTGATCTATGAACATAATAAAACATCAACATTTCCATTATCCAAAGTCGGGTTTATTTTATGAATTTTGAGAGAATTCGTATCATCGTTCCATATTCCACGAAATATGATAAATTTATCTAGATTTATTTACATAAAATGATAAGTAGATAACAATGGATATTCATCAAAAATTTCACTGGATATTTGATGTTGTGAGTTGTTTTTGGGATAGAATATCGGTCAAAATAATGAGACTTGTTTATTGACATGTTTATCAATGAGAATCCAGTAAACATTAAAATTCGTAAAACGTCGGATTAAGGCGTTATTCTTATTCTAGAAAAATAACTCTAAGATTTCATTCTCATACGTTATACAGTATCTACTCAATGAATTAGGGCCACCCATTATTTTTTTGAATACTCTGAAATCTTTTGGATTATTATATTTATTTTACATAAATACTTTAAGTTTTCTATTCACATCTAATATCATGTATATTACCTTCAATAATATGTAAAATATACCTGGATTATTTAAGCCTTTACAAAATTTCAAACCCTTTTTCTGAGAAAGGTCCCTAATTAGCACAGGTAGACAGATAGTTGAAAGTTAAAAAAATAGTCCTATCTCATTTATTAGTGAAGTTTCTTGAGTTCTGGTTGTTGTTTTGTTCAGAGGGGTTATATAGTTATCGTGTCTTGTGAAAAAAACTTAATTTTTAATTTTAGTTCATAAAGTATAATTTTTTTTTGTAAACACAAGTGTTTTTTTTGAAAAGGACAAAATGGGAAAAAGTAAAGACATTTCTGAGGAAAAAAAGTCTAGTGTTATAGTGCTACTGAAATTAGGAATACTATCTAATAGAGAAATTTCAAAAAAAGAAAACGTTTCTCGTCAAACAGTGGACAGAATTTCAAAATCAATAAAAAATCAGTCACCCGCCACCAGCAATCGGCGAAAGAACTGTCGTAGGATTAGAAAAACAACGCCGAGGACTGATCGAAAAATCGTTCAAAGTGCCTTAGAAAACCGTAGTGCATCGGCAAAAACATTAAAAATAAAATTGGAAGAAGAGGGTATAAATATATCGGTATCAACACTGAGGCGACGTCTTTACGAAGTAAATCTGAAATGCAGGCGCCCTGTAAAAGTACCAAAATTGACACCACGAATGAAAGCGGATCGATTAAAATGGGCCAGGCTACATCGAAATTACTCGGTAGATGATTGGAAAAAGGTATTTATTTAAATTGAATTTTCAACAAATCATTTTAGTAAATAAACTTATATATTTGAATTAAACTTAAATTTTCATTATTTTTCAGGTCATCTTTAGTGATGAGTGCCGGTTAGAAGCCGTGACAGAGAGCCGTCGATTCGTCAGGAGAACACCAATGGAACGTAACAATGAGGCCTGTGTGGTAAAAGTTATCAAACACCCCCCTGCAACAATGATATGGCCATGTATTATTAACAATTTACCTGGGCCGTTGTTTTTCGAGGAAGGAACAATGAACCAAAATTCCTATAAGCAGGTCCTCGAACGAATTTTATTGCCCTTCTACCATACACTCGACCCAACAGAAGGTCCATACACCTTCATGCAGGATGGGCCACCTTGCCACCGGGCTAAATCAATAATAAAATTTTTGTCTAACAAAAATCTGCCTTTGCTCCCCTGGCATGGAAATTCTCCGGACCTTAATCCTATAGAAAACGTATGGAGCATGTTAAAAAATAAGGTATACTCATTTCCAAATCCGACAGTAGACTGTCTAAAAAAAAATATGCAAAAAATTTGGTCAGAAGACGAAGAAACAAAAAACATGATAAAACAGTGCATTTTAAGTATGCCAAAAAGAATTGAGGCAGTTATTTCTGCCAAAGGTGGAAATACTAAATACTAACTATATTTATATGAAAATATATGCATAATTTAAGCGTAATAAAGTGTTCATGTGTAAATAAAATTCAATGTTGTTTTATTCAAGGTTTTCTCTGAGTTATTCCTGTTTGAATTGAGAAATTGCGCGAAATTCTGCGTGGCCCTAATTCATTGAGTAGATACTGTATGTAAAAAGTATACATGCTTGAATATATTGTAGTTTGCAGTCGTAGTTGTGCACTGCTCATAGCCACAAAAACTTTTAAACCAATATTTCGATCAGTCTGAGCAAACAACGTATTATGAATAATTAATGGTAGGCAAACTAAGTTGAAAATACCTCAGAGCACTTATATAAAAAAATGTATTTTTACTTGATAAAATAATAATGGAAATGTACACTCAACTGAAAAGTGGTCCGTACTTTGGTTTAATGGAGTGAATTGGGGTTTTCAATCCATTTATCTCAAAATACTTCATTTTACTTTTTACTTACCTTCGTATAATATTGCAAAGCATTTTATATTTTTTAAATGGGTTTGGTTTAATTATTACGTAATAAAGAGAAATTAATAAAATTAATATGATTAACGTTAAATATACGTCATAAAGTAGGTTGTTTAAGAAATAGTCGGGTTGTGCAAAAATAATACGTTTTTAATTAAAGAAAAATACGAAGAATGTTTGCAAAGACAGGGTGGTATGGCGTTTTATTCTCTCTGCCTACCCCTGCGGTGAAGCGGCGTGATGGTTAGTTAATTAGTTAGTAAAATACAAAACGAATCGCAGTTAAATATATTTGATTTAAATGCTGTTTGTAAACTGTTTGAGATCTAAAGACCAACTCGAACAGCACAGTTGAGCAGATGTTGCCATGTACTATTATCATACTTCATTTCGTTCTCTGTAACGGACCCAGCTGAGACACGATCGTTTACTCCGCCTCCGTAATCCGACCAACCAACCCACGTTAAACCCATCAAATAGAGCACAAAGCTTTTATTGCTTACTTTATTCTTTGAATTAAAATATCCAGCGCAACAATGGCGCAATCAGATGGAAAAGAGCAATATATAAAATTGACGACAAAAGCTCAGAACATAAACTTGTACCTACTTACACAAAATATAAAATACAAAGTTAAAGGTGCGTAAATACTAGTATTATCAAGAGATAAGAAACAGCATTGAGATGAGATTTTATCAAAGGTTGGATAACCCTCAAGATGTATATAAAGTAAATTGGAAAAAAGGTCAAAACTCGATAGAAAGCCTAATTTGTCCAAAAGTTTTACGAAAGAATCCGAGATCGTTTGTAAGTAATTTTTTTACTGCGAAATTGAAATTTTCAAGTAAAAATAATAAAGAATTTTATTCTGCTCAATCAACGTTTCTTCTTTTTACAATGAACACTTATTAAATAAAAAAGTAAAACAGTTAATGGTCCAGAAGTTAGGGTCTTTTGCGTATCTAAATATTATCTTATAATGTACACATTCATATTCATTGGTGAATATTTAGATCGTTTATACAACAAGCCGTTTGATCGATATCTAAACATTTTGACAATCGGTTTTCGAAATTAATTTAATGTTATTTATTTGTCCGGTAGTGATGAATTCACTTAGATTTAGTCTAGACTAGAAATTATGCAATCGTTCAGTTCCTCTCGCTTATCTATTGATCTAAAGTCGAATCTGTACAAATAATAATGGTTTGAATATGGCTCGTAAACTAAGGTAATTGCTGTATATAGCATAATTTCAACGGTAGAAAGTTTCCCGAAAAGCCTAAATCAGGGCTGGGGTCTTAAAGTTTTCATGTAGGCTGAAAGGGGAGGACCACATTTCAGCGTAACGCGTCACGCATCACAACAATTTTCAACTTCGCAATATATACATTAGAGCAGACTTTCTCAAAAAACGGGTAAAAGACGACCAAAAATAATAAGATTTTAAAAGTTTTGAATATTGAAAGCATTAACTTTGTGGATCATATTGATATATTATTTCGAGAAATAAAAATACTTTGTGTTCTGATCCACTCACATTTTTATTAACCAACTAGTTTCGGCAACAACCTGTTGCCCTCTTCAGGGTTTAAGTAATAAATTAAACCCCGAAGAGGGCAACAGGTTGTTGCCGAAACTAGTTGGTTAATAAAAATGTGAGTGGATCAGAGCACAAAGTATTTTTATTTCCCGAAATAATATAGATTTCAAAAGGTTTGAAAATTAAATAGCTGAAGGAATAGTCAAAATAGCTTGTACAAAGCGATCCAAACGGATTAGTAAAGTTTTAAAATAAATGAAACTCGATATGGGCGTGGATAAAAAAGTCACAAAATTAAAAAAAAAAAATCTCTTCTTCTGCTTGATGTAGGCCTTGTGGCCTGTTTTTAGGAGTGATTAACCTTCTGCGATGTTATTTCATAGCTGTCAAATCCAAATCAAATCTCTTTGGTGGTCTCCCTAGGAGTCATCTACCTTGGGGTTGGCCGTGCAGTGCAATGTGAGAGAGTCTGTATAGTTGCATTCTCCCTACATGCGCATACCATCGTCATTGTATTTAAAATACACTTCATCAAAAAAGTCATAAAAAAATTACCGAGCCATGTTAAATTTCCTTTATTATTTACATATTTATTTATATTCTGAGATTATTATCAGTTAGAACTAGATGGAAAGCCCATCGAAAACAAAACGAAATGCTTATCTATTTTTATTTATTGTTTCGGCATTAACTTTGTGGTAAGACATGTTACAATAATTAAAGAAAACACTTTGTTTTTTACCACTTGAGTTTTTATTAAAGACTACATGTTTCAGAAGTTAAACTTCCATCATTCAGGTCTGTATAATAACTAAAATATAAAATATAAAATTTTTCTATAAATAAGGAGAGGGGAAAGTAAGGGGAAGGGGTTAGTCAAGGAACGGAGTTTGAAAACAAAGGAAAAATTGAAAGCAATGGCGAAGAATTTTGAAACAATATATTATTTAATAAATATATTATTTATTACTTATTTATATTACTTATATATTACTTATTTATATATTAATATATTACTTATTTATTTTATTGATACAGGTAAATATGTAAGTCCCAATGCTATCTCTTGTATTGAGTGATCGATCCGTAAATGTTTTAGAATCTCTGCAAAGAGAATTCAACCAACTTTAATGAACATGGAATTAAACAAAGTAGGAATATAATTTAGAATAAATAGGAAATAATATTCAGAAGTTACTTAAGGGCGTTCCTCAATTTGTATGGTTCGCATAAGCGTAAAGAGATTATAACACCAAATGAGTGGATTTGCTATAGCTACATACATGCGTATACATACTTATAAACCTACTTCTCTACACCAATATACATAAATATATACACACCTATTATAAATAAAAATAAGAAAAAAAATATGAATCTCATTTTGTATTTACCCGCTCCCAATTAATAGAGCATTTAAGTTAATTCGACGCGATTATGTTATCTATATAAATGATTTGTGCATACAAAGTTTATTGATTTATACCTATTTTAATATAAAAACTTATGTAAGTTATAGAATATAATTCGTATCTTCACCTGATGATTAGAACATCCGTAGTTGTCGAAACTAGTCGTGTTTACATGAATAAACTTAAAAAGGTGGTCTTATAGAAGTGTTTAATTTAAAAATATATATAAATCATCATGTTATTCCACAAACTCAATGTCAAATAAATCAATAATAAAACAATTTATTTTATATTTATGTACATAGCATATTTGTTCATAGCAACGTATATCCTTAATTTTATCAAGAGAATTTCATCACTGTCCACATCGCGAATTTTTTATACTTAATGTGGCCTTTATGTCAAAGGGTTTAAAACCCTCACCCTACAATACTCCTACTCTAGTACGTATAGTCAGTAGTTTTCAAAAATTTCATTAATTGATTCGGCACTCACTTTGTGGTAAAATGTATCCATTTTTAAATAATGTTTTACTTAGTAAATAACACTATTTCTTAAAATCTACTGACCTTTTCATGTCTTAGGTATATATATATATATATATATATATATATATATATATATATATATATAATATAATATATATATATATAAATAAGGAAAAAAGGAAAAATATAAAAATTTCCATGCCGGAATTGTTGATGAATTCAATAAGAGAAATATAACTCATAAGCGTCGGAAGACCTCAAAAGAGATGGTCCGACGACATAGTCGCTGTGGGGGGTAGAAACTGGCTACAAGCAGCACCGACCAAAGGAAATGGAAAGATACGGAAGAGGCCTACATCCAGCAGCGGAGGACAGAGGGCTCATGAAGAAGAAGAAGCAATTTGATAAATTAGGCATTTATTTTTGATTTTTAGATTTGAATTTTATTTCATTTAATTATTGAATTAATTCAACAGCCGAAACGAAAATTTGGATGACATGCATTTAGAAAAATGACAGATGATATAAAAAAACGCAGAAATAAATTAAATAACCCTTTTTGTACCCACAGTTAATGCTCCGGTGGGTTTCCGTGCCGGTTTGTATAACCTTAATAGATTTTACGCTTTCGATTCAAACGGGAGGTTGTTTTGAAACATTGACCGTAAAGGTCCGCGCACACAGAGTCGGATGTGTCCATTTCCGCGTCACGGGACTGTTATGGCTGTATCTAGGGATAGGTCGATCAATCGCGAGCCGGGCACAGGCAGGAAAGCCGTGATTGTTCAGGCAATCAGAATGACCGCCCACAGGAATAGAGCCCAGTGTGACCATTCCTTTACGTACCTAGGTATGTATGTGATGCAATCTGAATTCTGAGAGAACGGGGTGAAATGTAAATAGTAGGGTTTCACATACCCCATATAAATACTTTCTTAGTCATTCTCTCGTTTTCCATTCGCTCCACATGTCCATACCACCTTAATGAACTCTTCTTAATCTTTTCAACTATCCCTAGTTGAGCCTTACATCCCTTTCTAAAATCTTCATTTTTAATTCAGTCATAAAATGATTTATATATATTTATATATATATATATATATATATATATATATATATATATATATATATATATATATATATATATATATATATATATATATATATATTTACCTATCTACTATATATTTTTATCGTTGAAATGTGTATCTTAACGCCATACACAATAAAAATGAGAGTGATTATACTCTATTGTAAAGGGAGAAAGGAAAGAGAGAAAAAAGGGGAAAATGGAAAAAGAAACACAGAAAAGGCAAACGAAAGTTCATGTAACGAACAGGAAACATGATTTACAAATTAACTAAACAAACAAAGTTCACGTAACATTTCCCTACTTAGTGAAATGTGTAATTTAACACAAAGCAATTACTTGAGGGCATACTTTATGGTTTAATTATAAAGGCATTATTAAAACCGAAACATAAAATTCGGTTAAGATACTTATAACTCATAACCATCCTGTATTCATTAAATTATTCCACAAAGTTTATTCCTTTAGGCTTTAAGCTACATAAATAATTTTGTGAAAGAAAAACGCGTAATGTTTTAAAATTGTTATTATTTTATTCAGAGTTAAGTCGACGTTTACAACACTGGTGTTTGTTTTAGCAACTCCAGCTCCTACACTAAAATTCCAACTCCTACTAAAACCCATGAATTCTAAAAAAATCTAGGAATAGTTTTTCCCTCCTTTCTTTATTAATATAAATTTATACATTTCTTAAAACTTGACATTTTTTAAACCGTGATATTTTCACCTGTGAAACACATTATTCATTTCTTTATTTTAACATTCCAGCGGGGGAATTTTATCGTTGTTACAATAATAATCTAGTGTTACGATGTGAAGCGCACGCCAGTTAGTTTCGATTTTGTAACAATACGAATCCCTAATGGATAACACTTCATAAGTAATACGACAATGTGCGGGATATAATATGCGAATGTAAATTTTTGTTTGTTTATTATTTATATTTTTTTTCACTGTCATATTTATTCAATATTACCCTGGACTGGTACCTGAAGCGGAGGGCTGATCACCTTTCCTTCATGTGTAAACGATCAAGATAAAACTGCGTTTATATGACGCAGTGCCCTATGCACCATTGGGTTGCGGATAAGGGTTTTATTATTATTATTATTTATATTCTAGTGGGGCGACAATATTATATACGAAGAAAAACAATTTTAACTCGTGACTAAAGTATTTTTAACAGCAATGCCAAATACAGTGTGAATCTTATACTATAAGAAAAGCGTACAACGAAAACGAAAAAATTCAAGTTTATAGCATGTATTCATAATAAATAACAAAAAATCTCACAATTTTAAAACATGTTATATAATCCGAGAGGAATTATCTAAGATTAGTAATTCTTAAATGATGTAGATCCAACTCTCTTGGTAGGCTTTATGAAAGGTAAAAATTAATGTGTGACTAAAAGCGACTACGACAGTTTAGCGTGATCGAGTAAACGCGCACCGTGATCGTGCACCGATCGAGCACACCGATCCGAAGAAAGACGGACAAAAGCACAAGCCAATAATCCGTTTTATCGTGCTAACCGGACTGCCGGACAGTAAAATTCCGTGTAATGCACAAGCGCTCTAAGATGTGTCTGTTATCGGGTGGTTTTCCGTCTATGTTGATTAGATGCCAAGGAGGAATTAAGGTGAGTACCGAAGGCTGATGCAAGGGGCTATGTTTACCCACAAAACCGAAAACTCGTACACACGGATTGCGAATCAGGGATGGGCTAGAAGGAAGTTCTCTAAGCCCAAGTAACATGTGAAGTGATTCTTTTTGCTTAATAAAAAATAGTTCTTCTTCGAAATAAATATATTTTTTTTAATAGAAAAGATTTATGGAAAAGTAAAGAGTTAAAAAAATAGACATATAAAAAACTTTTTCTCATACATATTTAAAAAAAAATCGAATTCAAATACAGTCTTTTTTTATTAGCGAGAATAGACGTCCATCCCGCAGCACAGCGGAACGTTCGAGAACTTGGACTTAACTTAACTTTTACCGTAAATATATATAATAAGTCAGTAATAATAATAAATAATAAATTTGAATAATTTATATAGCGTCATTTTCGTAAAAAAAAAATCGTAAAAAATCAAGCTGTCTTATTTATCGCGATTCGTTTAATTGATTAAATTAAATTATTTTTTACCAAAAGAAAGAAAAAAAACTGTTTATATAATTTTTACTTAGATGAGAAAACA
Organism: Brachycentrus maculatus; assembly: GCF_059751285.1. NCBI lineage: Eukaryota > Metazoa > Arthropoda > Insecta > Trichoptera > Brachycentridae > Brachycentrus > Brachycentrus maculatus. Next base: position 462,047 of record NW_028281241.1, read on the forward strand.
ACACCCCCTCCCCCTTCCTTATTAACCGGTGAGCCCCTTGTTAAAATATTGGCAGCCCACCCCTGCTGTGAATGATTTAACGACCAACTTATCCTGAGGGAAATTCACGTTCTTGTTGGGCAGGAACAGGAGATAAACATTCATATTTTAGCAGACCGCTTAAATTCTACATACTGTATATGAGATACGACTCTCTGGTCTCCTGATGTGTGTTAAAATAATTAATTTGAGCCATACGAATAATTCTAACACGGTTGCAAATGAATTACGGATTGTGATCAAGTTGTCTCTCTAAAGTTTATTTTAAAACAACAAGCAATCTTATATTGTTAGCAGGTTATGTTGAAATGAAAAAGGTCTTTGGTTCGTCTCCGGTTGGGTCGACAATGAAAGATAATCTCGTGCAATAACGATGAACGAGTTAACTCGCGGTATTTTGCGAACTTCTAGATACTAAAAATCTGTTTTATCAGCAAACCTACCTAACTAACCAACTAACCATCAGGCCGCTGTATCGGTAGACAGAGATATTAGAACGCCACACCACTATTTGCACACATTCTTCACCTCTTGAAATACTAAATATTAAGTTTTTTTTTCAACCATGTACATTTTTATATATGTATATTTATTTTATCCTCACTCGGCAAACCGAACAACGCATTAGATTGAAAAAAAGAAGACTAAACATAAGAGACGTAGATAAATGCAACAGGTGTTGCAAAAATTACATGATCTTTTTTTATTATACATACAATACATATATTAATATGACTGAAATATACTAAATATCTATGTACAAAGTCAAGGACCCTTACTTTTGAACATATGTTATCATATATAATATCTTATACGATGCAAAATTGAATAAACATCCTTATCAGATATAAAACGACAACCATAAGTGAAACTCTGATACAGAAAAATAAATAAAGATAAACTTATTATTTGTTTGTTTGATATTTTTTTTAAATAACCGATCAATGTGTAGTAGGAATGCAAAAGATTAGCTATGCTATCAGTAATGGTGAATCATGGACAGTTTTGCCTATCGCCTTACACATGACAGGAATACGTAATAAATTATTATTAGTTGTTATCATTAAAAGAAAAGATATGTCTCATTGATTATTTAGTCTGACGGAAAGTAAGAAATACAATTTGTATGTTAAATAAATACATTACAAATATGATTACAGTATTTCTTTGTACCTAGTTCTGAAAGAAATGGCTTTTATAATCACAATCAATTAGATTTTAGTTTTGTACTGACATTTCTTGGTGGAATTGCATTTTATAGAATAAATAAACAACTATGTAATTTTTTCAACGTGAATTTTATTTGACCAGCAACCGGGTTTCGTCGTAACCGACATCATCAGGCTGTTGATTATTCTATTAATGAATAATTTGATGAATTATTATTTTTTATTTATAAGCTCCATTTTACAAAGAGATTTTTTAATATTTCTTAACAAATAAAAATATATTTAATTCTAGTCAAAATAAAATACGTCTTTAATTAACTGTCACCGTGAAAATCTACGTTAATATTTCATATATTTGGACCTTTTTATTTTACAGGGCAACATATAACAAAATCGAGTAACGAAACAAAACGCATGAATCACACATCGGAACTTTTAAGTTTCGACGTGATAAGCGAGAGATTTATAACGTTTCCAATTGCGGCTGTCATATATAGAAATATTGTTTTAATATTTCCGTATTTCAAAGGTTCGCGGTGGCGTAAAGTTCCTCGGTCCGTCGATCAGTCGCAGAAATATCGGGCCATCAAAAGGGCGATAAATCACACGAAACCAGATAGGGAACGCGTTACGGGAGGACGCCCTGTGCCGTTACGGAGGTATGATGACTATCGTTAGGAAAAATATAAGCTATTTCTCACGCTCCAAATCAGACGACAACTTTCCTTGCTGGATGGTGTGAGGACAGATTCGGATTTAAGACTGAGACCTCTAACGCAATTATATCCTTAAGGCCCAATATACGATAATTCGCAACTTAATTTTTTTTGAACCCAGGTAACATTTGAAATAATTGATTTATTATTCTTAAAACACCGTTTTCGTATTGAAAAAATAAGTGTTTCTTCCAAATAAATATATGGTTATAAAAAGAAGATTTATTGAAAGATGAGGAGTTAAAAAAAAAGATAAATATTCAAAAAAACAAATTGAGCGCGGAGAGACGTCTAGCCTCAAACGTGACCGAACGCGTTCTAATTTGAACGTTTAAGATCTCAGCCTTAAGCCCCACCTCAATAACAAACATTTCATTCATAATAACAAACATATAGTAAAACATACGCTGAAATTGTATGAAATTTTCACATAAGCTCAACTTTAATCTGTGTGTAAGGTACTGTAGTTTATACACCACTATAATTTTATCACGGGAATTTTTTTCTGGTCTGGGATTTTATACGGAAGATAACGCTTTTACTACATAGTGTAGATAACTTTAATATTACATTTTTTTAGTAAAAAAAACAGGCATAAATTAGCTATTCGACATCATTATTCTTTATCGACATTATTTTTATGTCTATCTGACATGAATGATCACCGGTTTCAAAATTTCAAAGTCGTTAGAATAAATTTTAAGAAGTAAAGTTATCGACAAGGAAGGAAGGTTAAAAACCATTGATACTGAGGTGATCCGTTAAAAAATAAATAATTTTATTTTCTGTATTATTTTTTCAAAATGCACCGCTGGAAAATCCGTCCGTGAGACAGAGGAACAAATATTTACCGGGACGGGAAATGAGAGAACATTATTTCATTTCAGCATGTATTATGCAGAAGTCTGAGAAGAGCCAGTTAGGATATAGCGCTAGATATATTTCACTCTCTTATCATGCATATTTAAAGCCGAATCGGAATACTTGAGAAGTTATCTTGTAAATTAATTTCTCTCGTTTTTCGTCTTCTTTCACTGTCTGAAATTAAATTGTGAAAAATGCTCACGATGTCGTCAAAAATACAAGACGAATGTGTCATAAAAAACTGAATAAATCTTAATTTAGTGTTTAGTATCTTTCATCATCTAAATCCCATCAAATACGAGTATATCCCACTCATAGATCCATGAATCTGAGAGCAGGGCTAATCGCCTAGCCTTCACACATTCACTACAAATTTAGAAAAAAAAACACACGGTAGTCAAAATATTTAAATTATCAAAATGTACAAGAACTCATTAATATTGTACATTATTTCATGGCACATGTCGGTAGGTACTCATATGTAACTCTACGCGGGAGGGCTTGCGTCTTACAATAACAAAATGAAAACAACGTAAACGAAAATTACCAACAAAAATACTATCACAACGGCACGTGTAGACTCATTTTTAATATGCAAACAATGGTACTCACGGAAAGCTCCATTAATATAAAATCAAGTTAAAGATTACGGACATCGGACATGCGAGGTATAAACCATGTGTTTCTATTATTGGGCATACCACGTGACGGAATGACGGAAATCAATAGTATTAAAGTGTAGGAAATAAGATAAAAATTATAATAATCCCCATATACATCCACAACATCCACGACATATAGTATGTACATGTTTATAATGAAAACACACTCGCTTTCCCTTTAGCCCTACGACTGTGAATAATTTAAATTAACGCGAAGTTTGTAATTTATTTGGTCCCTACGTAGGCTACAATTAATAAAGTGGTTTTCCTTCTCTTAAATAATAAGTGATAATTTATCTTTGAGACATTTTCTTTTACGTTTCAATTCGCAATCTTTAATCGAGCAGAATACAAGGCAAACGTTTTATTTAGAATTTATCCATACCGTTCATATTTTTATCTCAATGAAATTATTGCGATGGGAATATGAAAAACTTTGGCCAAAATTTCAGGCCAAATTAATGATACATAATATAGTCATAAGTTAAATATAATTGTATTTATTCAATGAAAAATAACTATTTCACATTTTAATTCAAATTTTCGTGGTGTCATCGATGAATGGAAACATCAGTTTTGTTAATAAAGCTAATGTCATTTACGAGTATTAGGTAAGGTGAAAATATCTTATATTTTTATACGTTAGACATTTTGTTAACAATATTTTAAGTGTCTCCAAATGTTTGTACAGCATTTCTGAACAATAATGTGAACACATCCAAAATAATACGAAACATATTCTTCATTAAAAATAGGTAGGTAATTTGGCAACTACTCTAGAAAATATTCAGCTACTAAAGGACGGAGTCCAATAATCCTGTGATACTGAGGAGTGGAGACAGAGCGATAACCACGACGCTAAACACGGAGTAGGATAACTAAGAGAAAAATGATAAAACATCCCTAATAAGCGAAAATATATTTACAAAAATAAAATCGGCATGGATTTGGTAATTCAAACGGCAAACGCTTCCGTTTATGTAGGGTTGTATACAACACTGCTATAGCAGTGTATCTTACACTTTATATCTACAGTTGCTAGTTGCTAGCTCGGAGGGCAGACTAGGATTGGAGAGTTGCACGACACGTTTGTACAATACACACGCGGTATAATATAGAATTCAGTATTGACGAGAATGGGCTATAAATTACTCCGAACTGTCAGGGGTGAATGGAACACAGAACCATGTGGACCGCTATCAGTAAGGGTGAAATGGCGCAATTCCGTTCAAAACCCATTCTAAAATTTACAAAAATAACAAACTTTTTAAATAAAAAATTACTAATATGTTTATTTTATCAACCCCATAAGTTATGATATTTAAAATACGTGTATTATCAGCCTTTAAGGGTGTATTCGCAAATGTACAATTTAGTACGCGATCGGCTGTGCGAAGAGCCACATGTGTGTCGGCGCACATTTTTTTAGAATAATGATTGGAACTTTAAAAAAAAATTGAATTGGTAAAATATATTTATAATATTTTTAACTCTCTTACATTTCAATAGTTCTATTCTTTTAAATACCATATATTTATTTCTAAGAAAAACTTATTTTTTCAATACAAAAACGGTGTTTAAAGCAACAACAACAACAAACAATTACGTTAAATGTTTCCCGGGTTTAAAGAAAATTAAGTTACGGGCTATCGATTATTCCGCCTTACCGAACTCAGGTAATACGTTTTTTACTTCTGGATTTTAGTGTGCGCTTTTTAAAAAATACAGAAAACAATGTTATTTGGTCAATGGGTGCACCGCATTAAATTTCACGGTAGATTAATTTATTTAGAACGTAAGGATGCTTTAAAGCTCCCCAGAGTCTTGCCCTACGGAGTTAACGAGATTATCGATCCAATTAGCTGTTTATTTACGTAACTAGTATGTATATACAGTCTTATATTCTTTTACGTAAATTTTCTACGTTTGATTATATAAAATGTTTATACTACTAAAAAGCGAAATGTAAACACATGGATTTATTAAAGCTCAGTATACCGCATTTGCTACATTAAGAAACAAACCCATAAACATTACTACCGAGTATCGACTGATTTATGTTATATAAAGTCATTACAAGATAAACCATTACAGATCATTCAAATAATACAAAAAAAATTAGTTCTTATCAATTATATATATTCTTCTAAACCATTTTTAAATGTATTAAATATTTTAAAAAAAACTTTAATATCTTAAATATTAACCTTTTTATTAAACTCTTATCCGCAACCAATTGTGCATAGGGCACTGCATCATATAAATGGAGTGTTATCTTGATCATTTACACATGAAGGAAAGGTGATCAGCCCTGTGCTGCAAGTACCAGTCCTGGGTAATATTGAATAAATATTAGAGTGAAAAATCACTTCTATTTATTTGATCCCTCCAAGAATCAAACTAGGGACGAACAGTACGGCAGCCGAGCGTGCTGACCATTACACGGAGGCGACAATTAAACAAAATATTAATAATATTAAATCTAGGACACCTATTATTTAAACAAAAATATTTTCATTAAGGCACTTTAAACAAAAATCAAGGAAAAATTATTACGGATAAAAATATGAATTATTAAGTTATCAAATGGGAAAGGTTTTTAAATGATAAACAAACACAAACAAAATGAAACTCTAATTAGTTTACCGTAAGTTCACTTTGATGTTCAAAAAAGTTTTGACGGAAAAATAAATATTCATTCCCAACTTCCCGCCTTTAAAGCACATTTTTTGTTTGAAACAGTATCACAAAGTTTCTCTTGTCTAATTCCTTCCCGCCACTTCCTACTTCCCAGTTACCAGCAATAGTTAACCCTGGCTAACTAATAAATCCTATCAGCAGCACGCTATACCCAAATTATACACAGCGACAGAGCTTTCGGCCACTTAGTGGCGGAGAACCTTTGTTTGATACACTTATCACGAATTCAATTTATTCAATGTTTCGTGTTTACCATATGTTATAAATAAAATTAATAAAAATACACATTTTTATAGCTCTATGCGCGCAGCTATATTTTCAACTATGAGTCCTGGTTTAATTTTTAATGCTAAGTGGATATTCGCAAACACAAAATTCATTCCACCGGAGACCACCGAAGAGGTGACGAGTCGGCTCACGCCCAATTTTTTAAAAAGAATACAATTGGATTAATTTGTTTTTTAAGAATATATTGAACATTTTCTTTTTTTTTACTCCTTACCTTTAAAAACTCTTTTCTTTTTAAAATCATATAATTATTTCGATGAAAAACTTATTTTTTCAATGCAAAAACGATGTTTTAAGAAAAAAATCAATGACGTAAAATGTTACCTGGATTTACAGAAAATTAAGTTGCGACTTAACGAATACTGAGCCTTAATAATAATCATAATATTTTGGACGTGTTACGTGTATAGCTCCATATTTGTAAAATCATGCCTCAAGGGCGCTTCACTGTGATTTAAACGCGAAGGAAAACAATAGTTGATTGCTAGTAAATAGATGAGAAAATGCCGTTCACAACATTTTGAATGTGTCAAAATACTTGTTCGTACCACACTACTTAAATTCTTGGAAATTCTAGATAATACTTTTCTTCATCTTTGATGAGATGTTAAAAAATAATATGAGAAAATGCCGATTAAAAAATCATCTTATCAAGGAATACACATACGTTTGGAAGAATATATTGAATAGGTCGAGACTTATCGATAGTAATGAAATCCAAAATACCCCTTGATCCTCTAACACCTATACCTCTACTCATACATGTAAAACCTATTGTTCTGGCTGTTCGTTTAGATTAAGATACATTAGAATTTGAGATATAAAGTTTGCGATTGAAACACTTACTCAAGATAACAGATACCATTCGCTGGGTGACTGCCAAATAAATATTTTGAAAAAAGATAACAGATATATAAATTTTCCAAAACTGGAAATGCAAAATAAAGACTGACCCTTCGTATTCTGCAGAGATCTTGCAAGAGATAAGTAAAGCCACATCCCTAATACCGACTAAGTAATGGTACTTCTACGGATGTATGCTAAGGGAAAAAAGCTAAAAGCTCATAAATAAAGAAAGAATAATTTCTACTGAAAGCGGGAAGTGTAAAGGACTTACTTTGCTTTGCTTCCATATATAGTATAGTACGACAGTATACTATGTATATTACAATGCAGGTAAATATTCTTGTGGACGATCATGTAAGCTATAATCTCACAGCGGGAGCTTTGCTATATAGCTTTTGTTACTACTTAGATTGACCCAGATTTATTACTGAATATAAATATAATATAAGTAAGTACAATTATACCTCCATATCCATACCTCCATCACAATCGTCCAAATAATGTTATAATTAATGTTCTACACACTATTCATTCAAGTGATTGATGAAATATGCATGAAAATAGCGGGTTATGGTATAAACGATAAAAAAATTATAATTTATCTCAAGAATTTCAACATGATATGCTTTTTTTTATAAAACAATAATTTAGAAAGTTAAATAAAGTTTTTAAATGCCCAGCTGTTTCTTAATGTATGTGTTATCGTTTTTCCTATAATGTACAATAAAATATAGCTGCCCGTAAAATACGTTTGATGGGAAGCAGATGATGTAAGTGAAGGAGTTCAGGGTGAAGGACTTATAGGATGGCTATATGGAAAAAAAATAGAGGCGATAAAGTAGGTATTTTAGGAGAAGAAAAGGATAATAACAGTAATGTTTTTATGTCAATGAAGATTAGAAATTTAAGTGTAAAAGCAAAACTAATGCCCAAATAATATAATTAAAGGTTAAGTATTTATTTAGGGTAGATATGTATGCGTGTGGGTAAACATTTATTATGTTAGGAGATTTCGAGGCATGTTGAGTATTTGCTGTTATTTAATAGTCTAGATTCGAACTTCCGCTGTAATATCCTAGTCTAATGTGTAAATATGCCCAAAATACGAAAGGTCAGAAAAACAATTAAGTGTAGGGTGACTCATGACGGGACGTACCCAGTACAGACGTACGGTCAACACATGTCCGACAACAGCGGTTCAAACACTCGCAACGAGTTATGTGACAACCGATACTGGAAAACAGGGTTGTCTACTGCACCCTCGAAGCTCTCGCCACATCCCGGGTCGAGTAATGAAACTCTTGGCTTCTATTCGGACCCACACATGCAATAATAAAGTAGGTAGGTACTACTACTAATGATAAATATAATAATTTTACTTAGGTAAGTACTACTAATAACATTATTTTGAGAAATAAAAAGACTTTGTTTTATGATCCACTCACACTAAACATCATTAATTAAATCCTGAAGAGGGCAACAGGTTGTTGCCGAAATTAGTTGGTCGTTAGTAAAAATGTGAGTGGATCAAAAAACAAAGTCTTTTTATTTCTCAAAATAATATTTCAATATGATCCACAATGTTAATGCTTTCAATATTCAAAACTAGTAATAATAATAAAAATATTTAAAAAAAGACATTAAATGATTATTCATTGATTTTTACTCAATTCTATTTACATCAGTATCCTCTACTAAGAGCACATTGAATACCATATACAATAATACAATAATCTTCTTACTCACTAGGGTGTTAGTATCTTGTTTGATTTAATATAATAATAAAAACTTGTTTTTTAGTGTAAGTTATTATTTTTGGTAATTTTTCACGCAAATTTATATTTTTTTAAAAGTCAATCTTCTATCCCATTGATCGACTTTGGATTCAAATACAGGAAAACTCCCTATTGATTCCAAAGTTCCAACGCTTCCAAAGTTTGGAGATCGTGCTTTTGTAGTGCCAGCTCTCACAGCATGAAAACGATCGCCTTCACACTCAAGGACCATTCAAAATCCGATTTAATTCCAGTGTAAATATAACACTTATTTCTCTCGGATATTTTTATTATTATCCATAACATCAAAATCTCGATTAATTTCCAAGAATACTTAAGATAATTTTAAAAGGTTATAATGAATAATAAATATTATTATTTTTAAGAAGAGATTGAGATTAACAAGATTAAGGTGGTATGGACATGTGGGCCGAATGGATAACGAGAAAATGAAAAAGATATGTGGCGAATGTGAGCGGGAGAACCGAACGAGGACGGCCGAAAAAGACTCGGCACGATCAGATAAATCAGAACCTAAAATCTGGTGGCTTCAAAAGTCTGCGTAATCGGAGGACATGTATGACTAGATGTATGGATGCTAAAGAAGCGATGAGTGTATGTCAAGACAAAAGAGTGTGGCGTTCCACCCTCCCTAGCCTACCCCAACGGGAAAATCGCGTAATGGCAGTAGCAGTGGTAGTATTTTCATTATTTTAACCGGAGAAAAAAAGGTTTACAGTTATTCGGTACATATTGGTTTGAAAGAGCATTAAATACGCAGATTTTGAAAAAATATTTCCATGAAATATAATACATTATGGATATATAGTGCGGAAATATATTACAAAACTAGAAATTGGGTATGTTCCTCATAACTCATTATAGTTTAAATTGGTGCAGTTTGAATAATTTAGTCCGGCGGCAAAAGCAATAAGGTAGGAAGCGAGTTGTAAGTGTGCAGCACACCCCTATGATATGTAACTCGGTTACTCCGTTGGATTTACCGTGAGTCATCCCTAATGAACGCACTCAGCGGCTTTCAAACTGCTCATTTATAGATAATCGAAATATTTTAAAACGTATAAATCACAATTAAGAAAACATTTTTATCGTATTGTAAAAGTTTGTTTATAAAACAACTACGTTAAACTAAATAAAAATTGTTTTAATAAAGATTTTGGTTAGGTAAAGATGAAGGCGATATAATAATAATAATAATAACTTTGGGCAATTTATTTAGCGCCATATTCATAAAATACTACCTCAAGGGTGCTTCAATTAAACTGAAAAAATCTTTGGAAAAAAATATAGGGAAATATTTATTTCTTGGAAATGATTTGGTTAATAAACGCGATTTTACCTTTTTTCTGAAAATCATATTCTCACTTATTCTCACTTTTGGTAGAAGAACGATCTATGATATTGGGTACGCAACAACTAAGGCACGCTCGCCAAATTTAGTGCGCTAGTTGGTGTGAGATCTAGGCAGATCATTTTAGCTAAGGTAGCTGTAGCCGATCGAAGAGTGACCTCTACCAGTTGATTCGTCTGGAATACACAGCTTTTATAGATACCTTAGTTGGGTCATGCAATGATTTAAACATTAAACAGACATTTTTTAATCAACCTTTTCGGGAAAACGTAAACTGTGCAGTTCGTAAAGCGGTGGAGGGATGTTGAGTTCAGAAATTTCAAAAATTAGTCTCACTGCAGTGTTGTATACTGATTCCAGTGGATTCAGTCTATTGTTTGGCAGACCCGTATGGATGGTATACCGTTATAATCGACTCTAGATACTACAAATGCATTTACATCTACTGTTCCATTCTTACGTATGCTCTTAACTTGTATAGGGATAAAAACATGTTTGCCGTAGTTTGTTATTTTGCTTACTAGTATTTAGTCTTAATAAGGAGACATACTGCATAGCTATTGTTTGTTTCATCGTGTTGACTTAAACAAAAAAAAATACTATTTGGTTATAAAAATACTAAAAAAAGAACGATTGAATAAAGCAGTAAAAAATAACACTTGTGAGAAAAAATATACAGTAATAGAATAAACGCTTTGCACAATTCGTCGCTCTTCCGACTAACTGTCGTACGTGCTTTGACACAAATTTTATAAGAGAGCTTTTGTTACGTTTGCCTTGATAATCGTTCATTTTACCTGAAATGTGAACTAAGCGAGTAATTTCTACAAGTAGTCTTTATTCTGGATATTGATTTAATTGTCGATTTGAAAACAGATATTAACAATGTTTCTCATAACTATTCTCGTAATAATTCTCGATACATTGAAAAATATACATATGAGACATGATGAGCAAAAACATACTTAAAAAATCTAATTCAATCAGTTTCTTACAGCCGGTTACGACAGCAGAGCGATGAATTTTTTGTTTTTATTTAATAGGTAACTAAATACTTAAATATTTACAATAAATGTGTGTCGAAAAGGCATTGTTGCAATATAAATAGGTATATTCATGCGCTTATACTCGTATCATGCACGATAAAGCTTATTGACCCGAGGTAATGACTATCTCGAAATAGGAATCACCCTGACGGTGTATTATTTTTATTCGTGTTTATTTTTTAATACACTTTCCGCCCCGTTGGCTATAAAAAGGCTAATCAAATTATCGCATAAATAAGTCAGGAGTAAGAAAGGTAAGCGTAAGGACCCTTGTAGGGTATTGGCAAAGGGTGCCACGTATACCTTTTTTTTTTTTAATAATCCCTTACTGGTATAAACTGGACCCGATAACTCATATACGGCTCATATATGAGTTGCTGAAAGATAAAAACAATTTTTTCTTATACCAGAAATAATAGTTGTATAATTTTCTTTGATTTAAAATATCGATTAGAGAATTCCCTAAGAAACTGAAATAGTAAATTGTACCTGTAAAATCACAATGCAGATATAGGATTCAAAAAATAAAACTAAAACTCGACAAAGTTTGGACAACGATTTATGCCTACCCATATCGGTAAATTGCCGAACACACAGTACGGGAGAATTTTGATGGTTATTATTATTGGGGGTGACAGAAATAAGAGGAGTAATATTGAGGGTTGCAAAAAGAAATGCAATTTCCTCCCGCATTATCGAGAACTCAACGATCAATATCCACTAAGGCCAATACTGTAATAGAATTTGTGATGAATGGACGAAATGTCATTGACAAATCGTTCAAGGATTTCTAAAACCATCATTCGATGTAATTTTGGAATACGTACATAAACCGACTGACCGTAAAATTCTTTGGAAAAAAATTCAACCTACATTTTTAAAGAGTGAAACTTATGGGTAGTAACTTTTAAAATATTTATCGATTTGGCGTTTAATTTGTAAAACTCCATTTTAATTTATATATAAAATGTTAAAATAAAACACTAATTTTAGAGTCTTCTAAATTGTATTTTATTGCAAATAAAAAAATATAATCGGCGACAGTTGTTTTGCCTGTTTATAGCGTTCATTTTATTTTCCAATGCTTGTATCGATGGAACTTGCAAAAAGTGTAATAAAACCATCATATTTATGTATTGACCAGAATGAAGTCAATTACTGGTAAAACAATAGAAGGATTCGGTTACTTATTATTATTATTCGGTTATTTTCAATATAATGTCAAACTAACTTTCAAAATAACACACTTAAGAAATAATCCGATAGTAAATTTGGTAGTTTTAAATACTATTTCTCCTGAGCTTTAAGCACATATTTTTTAAATATCAATTATATTAGCAATAACATATTTAATAAAATTAGACAAAGCATAGATATGCTATATTTTATGATAAATAAAAATATATTTAAATTATCGAAAACTTAATAGTTTACCATATAGACATATTGTTTGGTTTAAACCGACGTTTTAGAAGCCACCATTACAATGGTGATCTATAGAGAATGATATTGTACTATACATCGTAAAAAAAAAAGTGAAGTATGTCGTGTAATGGTGACCGGAATGTCGGTGCGAGTAAATATTAATACGAGATTCAAACCGAAAATATGTCTAAAATTAACAGCACATTGACATATTCAAAATCTACGTTCACATTTAAAGCAATTAAGATCACTCATGTCAAGCGTAAATTTTAAATTTGTCCTTGTTCAGATGTTTTATTGAACACGGATGATATTTTAATATAAATAAAAATAAATAAGAAAATGAATATAATTTCCTTATACCGACAACATTTTATTGCAAAAATCAATATCAAGATCTAAAGTTAATATAATCATCAAAGGATCAATAACAATGAAGATATTTACCGGATATAGTAACAAAATTTAAATTACAATTCATTTACGTGGATACGATCGCCTGTTAATACGATTACTCATAATACTTGGTTGAAGAGGTAAAATAACGAAATTAAGTATTTTAAAAAATTGGTTGCCAAAACGTAAATTTGCCTTTTTTAATTGAAACATTATTTGGTAAATACTTACCACTATTTTATAAAATCTATTGTGACACGTGTTTCGACGCATCATTTTCAAACACCGTAAATTGTCGCTAAAATGAAGCCAAACTTTGCTTGTCGCAAGGAGTCAAAAAAATATCCAGGCTATCGAAGTCAGAATGGAAAAACGCAAAATCAGCGAAAGTGTGTGCTGTTAGTTGTTGTGTTTCATGATGATATTCTTTTAATATGTTTGAATAACGGTAATAGTTTTTGTAGGGCTACAAGCAAGAGTATTTACTTGAACAGTTCCCGGAAATTGACCCCCGTTTAACCGAGTTTACTACTTAACGCGACAGGGCAGGGGTCGGAGCGCGGACGGTCACGGAAAGCAATGCCGATTCTATCCCTCCACTAGGCGGCGCACTACGGATGTCGATAATGGACAACGGAACTTGCGTGGAACCACATTTTCCAGAAGTGGATGATTTTCAATAACGAAAAATCGTACTTTATGAATTATTTTTTTCACTCTTCTTTAGAAAAAATATATTTAAGGAGAGCGCAGCTTAATATTACCGTGTATATTACATTTCATAATTGATGTTTTACTTGGTAAATATAATACCACTATTAATTAATACTGGTATTTACCAAGTAAAACATAAATTCAAAATAGATAGATATTACCACAAAATGACTGCCGATCAGCTAATGATAGTATATATTTCTTTTACCATAAACTCTTTATTATTGAATTAAATGTTAATAAAAATACATTTAAAAAAATAGATTACCGAGAATCAAATTTCATTGATGTATTACTATTAAAACCCTACTTTTTATTTAATTTAAAATGTTCTTCACGTTGTAAATATTAATTACAATGAAAAAGAAAGAGTTTTTTTGTAATAGTAGTAAGTAAATAAAATTTGATTCACAAATGATATGTTAAATGGATAGAAAATAATAAAATTAATATTCTGTTAATGTCATTCTGCCTTATCATATTGAGTATAAACATCAAAACAATAAACAAACGTTTCAAGTACTGCACAATAAATATTATGTACATATTATAGATTGTGCAAGCAACCTACAATCAAATTATGGCACGCGACACCGCTGACCGCAAAGTTGACCCATTAGAGATAAATTTTAATTATAGTAACGATTATTTATTATCATAAGCTGGCCCGCGATATTTCAGCTATGTTCAATCATAAAGAGATGAGTGATGATAATGAGAAACTGTTTCTAAATGATATTACACAATTTTCCTTCGGAATAAAGATATATTATACCTATTACGTTACTAAGTAGTTGTCCGAGCCTGGCTAATTGTGAGAAAAAATAGAATACCGAGAATACATACAATATTTTTTGACTATTGTATAATTTTTAAAAATCCCCATCGGTTCATTGTGGTGTTAAGGATGAGATCTCGAACGTTGAAATTCAAAATTTTGAAAGAACATATGTTGGAATTTAACTTTATTTAAAATATATATTGAAAAAATAGTACCTCCTTACCTTTCAATAACTTTTTTTTTTAAACCAAATATTTATTTAGAAGAAAAACTTATTTTATCAATACTAAAACGGTGTTTAAATAAGTAAAATATTTTACAAAAAAAACATTCGTCCTAGATCGATTCAACATTCTCTTGCAATTTAAGGGAATCGAAATCACAACGCCAATTTTTCATGTCGAGTTCTACCCAACTGTTTCAACAAGAAATAACACAGTTCAACTTTTTTTGTACAAGAAATACCCACAAGTTCTCAACACAAATTATGGATGAGCCTAATGAGTAATCGTTACTTTTTCGGCTTCCCCTTTTGGGATGATTTTCGTTACTTATTCTCGGATTATATTTCATTCCAGCTAATGTTTTCGATGTTAAATTATCGAGTTTATCAGGAGCTACAAATACGCAGTAGTACCATAAGTCGTTAATTCGGCTTTTGGATTCGATCGCCGATAACAAATAGATATTAATGCATCTATGACGCATGATTAAAATCAGTGATTCACAATACACTCGTATTGATAATTATGGTAAGAACGTCAATAAATTATGCAAATCCGTCAACTTAATTTTCAACACCGATATTTTTGTATGTATACAATTTCATCCTGGATCGATTTTTTAGAGATTAATACGTATACATACATACCTACACAACATGTACAACGAGTATTATTATTTCAAATTCACATAACCATTGAAATAAATTTAATAAGATCCAAAATAAACTGACTTACGTACTATGAAGAGCTTGAATTGTGCTTTAAAAATTTAGCGCTGAGGTGTTCGAACATACCTGAAAGAATGAAAAAAAAAACAATTAAAAGGTTATACAAATAAATAATAGGCCATTAAATGTACAATTTTATTTTTTATTTACATACAGAAAAATGACCCCCGTTAGAAAGTTGATAAAAGTTTTATGTGGAAAAAAATAATAAATCAAATCAAAATACGCATAAGAGTCAGCGGTGGTCGTTATGCTACGAATGCCGCGGACCGCAAACCCTACAATCATTTGTTCTAAAAACATGATTACAGAAAAAAATACAACATAATAATAAAGGGAAAGAAGCGAAAGTTTTTTGGGGACGTTGCCAGAAATATTGATTAATCGTGACTTTACAACAACTTAAATTGTTACGAATCCTTGTTATTCTGTTTACAGGAACAGTTGAGGGAAAGCGAGCAAGAGGGCGGTCTTATAGATTATAAATGAGTTGTTTTTTTGTTGTTGGTAGAATTTAAGGGGAAATTAGGTTCTCATATTCTAACAGATGCCTCTGACTGATGACGTTAATTCGGTCCAGAGGACGTACACGTTGTGCAGGCAAACGAATGTAATATGACGTCAAAAATAATGTGAAGGAGGTTGTGCGTCCATTATTTAATATATTTTAATTTATACTTATTTGCGTATAATGCCGAGTGTTGAAAAGAGTTAATTTAATGAAATACGAGACAAAATAAATTTTTGGATTATTTTGGTCAGATGTTCAAGAATCAAGTCATGGAAGAAGCTAGATATTAAATGTAGTATCATAATTAACCCTTTTATTATCAAAATAATAAACGCGACAATCTCATTTTACTGTGGAGTCTACAGGCGGGATATTAGGGACAGGGAAGGTAATTATGATAAATATATCAACACACATCCAGAGTAATTGAAAACAAATATTTCTTGAACACTCTCCTTATCATTCATCGTACACTTTGTGTAATACCACGTAAATATGTTTTAATTTAATTGAATTTTAAGTAATATTACACAAAATGAGCAATGCATGATAAGGGGAGTGTTATTTTACCATACTATAAAGTTAACGCTTTTAATATACAAAAAATAAAATATTTCTGTACTTATTTTGCGATTGTCGGGAATCGAACACGCGACGTCAGTTCCGCAGTCGAGCGTCTATCCAATAACGCCAGAACGCTATTATAAATGCCGTTTAAAATAACATCGTTAAAAATATCATTTCGCATGGAAAATATAAAAAAGAACATCAATTTAGAAATTTTAAAGTCAGATATTAATTCAGTTGAAATTATGTAGACTACGAAATAGCTCGAAGCGTAATCATTATTAGAGTATCCTTGGAAATTTTAATATAAATAATAATCTACGCTTAAGATTGGGAGGGGTGGTGTCGGAGTCGGTGTCGGGGTGTGAGCAGCTGTTCAAATTTCAGAAATTTTCAGGTAATAAATAATTAAGAAAAATGAAACTTTCGAGATAACAGAAACAAAATTCTCATATTTCACGACCGCAGAGGAAAATTTAATTATATTCATGATTGAATAAAATCTATTAAGTATTTTAAATTGGAAATTCAAATAGCAAAGGTTACTTTGTAATAAGAAAATATTTCTACAGTGGTATTAGTAAATTGTAACGCTTGGGTGGAAAATAACATGAAGGTTAGTTAATATCATATGCTCTTGAATAACAAATGTATGTTCTTATAGCAAAAACAACATAATTTTAGTCTTTTTCATTTTTTTTTGATGAATTGATACGGATGTTTCGAATCGCATTTCAGCGCCCAGCATCAACTTTGATGATGAACGCAATACTTTTGCAATTTGAATGATACCATATATTCAATGGTAATTCAGCCATCAAGATAAAAGACGTGAATATTAATATTGCGAAAAAGCTAATATCTCGCTAACCATTAAAAAATAAAACGACACTAACTAGAAAAAACTTCTAACGAAAATATACGCTTTTTGCTCTAAATATAGTTCCAGATCTATCCATAAATTGAGTGACCAATGCCTTATCCCTATAAAAATATTGAGGTCAAACACCTTCATTTCGTAAAGCATAAAGTAATAGGAGTGTGTATGCCCGTTACTGTAATAAGAGCACGCTTTCAAAAATGGATAACTCCAAATTTCAAATATTGAAATCGATTTCTTAATTTATATAGATAAAATAATACCTAAGATAATAATTATTAAAAGGAAGTGGATTTGAAGACAGATTCTAAATTGATACGATATAAGTCCTTCTTCCATGGTCACCAAGAACGTTATTCTATTTTTGGATAATTTTGGAGGTATCAACACATGGAGTTATACAACTCCTTTGTACATTATAAATACACACGTCAAAAAGAGACATTGTTACATTGAGCAGTTACTACTGAATTGACACAAATGTTTCTCGAACACTTGAGTATGCGACATATTTAGAGCAACCTGATTAACTACTGAATGTCCATTTATTCATACAGCGCCTATGTTTGGTTATAAAACCATATAACTTCCATTAGAAAGTATCGGATAAAAATATTTAACGAAATGGGCTTTTCATTGGGAGAAAAAAATCATGATATATTTTGACTAACTAACTAACCAACCATCTTGCTGTTTTTCCGCAAAGGTAGAAAGAGATAATAGAACACCATAACCACTCTGTATTTGCGAGCATTTTGCGCATCTTTCACATTCGTGCATCTCGTTATACATACTTGCCGATTATTCAGATTTCTGGCCTGTCCGCTTTCAAGTATGTATGGTAAGTTTTCAATTTATACTTTCGCTACTTACTTCCTTATTATTTTATTTATTTATTTATTTCATAGATACGTACATTTTTATTTATCTTTCCTGTGTTGAGCCGAAATACTTACATGTTAATATTTAAAAAAAAAAAAATTATTTGTTTTTTTAATTATTAGATTATATACATTGCATACAATATATACAATAACAATTTACAGTATAAAGGTTTTACAATAAAATAATTACACCTGGACTTCAATATATTTACTTTCTACCTTGTCCCTTCCAACGAGAATTATACTAATATATTATTGAATTTAAATATACTGATTTTAAAAGTTATCCAAAATATACCGATAATAATACTCTTAAGTAATTTCGTTTTAAAAATATATATACGTAAAATGGACATGAAAATAAAATACGAATTCTTCACGAGTAAAAAATGTATAAAGGAATAATAATATGTAATAATATGATAACATATTTTGACATTAATATTGTAATAAAACATTCATCGCCAGGGTCTTAAATTAAAGACACATTTTATTTTAATAGGCTGTTTTTAGAGCAGAAATTATGAAAATTTAACTCGCTTTGATTTTAGGCAGCGGAATAGATACATAAATTAAAGTCACGGACACGCGAACAAACCCTCTTCAGAAACACGCCTTTCCTTTTAAGAGTTAATTTCACTTTTCTAAAGCAGCGAGAATAAGCAATCTCTAAAGAAAACAGCTTTATTGAGATAAGTGGCCCGAATAAAAAGAACTTAGCGTTAATAAAGAATGAGAAAATGTTAATATTTATGTCTGGGATCAGTTTTTACTTAAAATATATTTAAGAGAAGAAATCGAAGAGGGTTTGGAAGTTAAAAGTGTTGTTACACGTTTAACATTTTCTTCCTTGCCATTATTTTTATTATTTATTTTCATTTCTTTTTCAATCTTACACTTGGCTGTAATTTGTAACAAATTAAGAACAAAAAATAATTATTAAAAAGTTCAAAGCTCAACCGCAATTCATTAGAAATTTTATTATAAAAAACCACTACAGTTTTAATAATAATTCAAGTCTGCGAATTTTATTCATGTTTTTAATTAACATTTACCAGAAACCAAAGTTTGTGTCTAAAAATAAATAATAATATTAACTTGTTAACATTATTATTTTTCATTAATTTACAATACATTTCATGATGAAATTCAATCCTAATGATATTTATTCTTACTATCCTTCAAGTAATAAAATTAAAATAATTAGTTTGCTTCCATTTAATACTTAGTTTTGACTGCTAAAATAAAATTAAGCTATTAGGTATACTAGTACTTACTTTTTTATTATTTAAAAAATTAAATTATAGTCAGAAATTTATACAAAATATACAACCACTTATCGAAATTTAATTTCGCCAGTTTCAAGACGTATCCGTCTCTTAGTTAGGACAGTTAATATACCAGCATAGACGTAGTAAGGAGAGTAGGATGGGACCAAGATCCCAACCACAGATGGTTGACCAATTTTTGGCAAACAACCTAAGTGCGTGTTGTCCTTCGGTGCGTTTAAAAACGCATGTGATGAATATATATTGTAGGTGTAAATGTAAAAAAAAGTGATAATATGAGTGGTAAATAGTGATACGTGCACCTAGTGGAAAATGTAAAGAAAGTACTGATATTTTTTCAGTAATATAAGAAACAAATATAATAATGATATTAAATTACCCAGACTTCCCATGATAACTTCTTCATCTATGTTAAAATATTTATAAAAAAATAAAGGAATTCTATTACCGTCAATGAAAATTAATCATATTATCGAAAAATATATACATGTACATAAGTAGATTTTTTTTTACATCACAGAATCTTCTCCTTTGAAATTAATTACACCCCTACAACAATTTCTCCACACAATAGATACTAATTTCTCATTTCCTGGCGGTAATAATTAATTACAATAATAATAATATGATGAATATATACAGCACCACAAAATAGTAATTCACAATGAGTACTTAATCTCAAGGGAGCATTATCACTCTTGAAAACATTCCAAAAGGGATTAAAATCGGGGTATTTAATTTTCCGGTGGCTGCATTTTATACAATTAAGGAACGTTGCCGAAATATTATAACTAATTATATGAATATTATATCATCCTTCAATTCTTTAGCTCAAAGTGCTGTAAATATTTTCTTACGTATAAATAACAGTGAATCCTTAGACTTACCCGCGGGGAATATTTACTATGTATACTTATAACTGATCTGAATGAAAAACAATTTTGCACCTTTTTTTTATATAATTTATTTCCTTTTTTCTAAGAGGTGTTTTGAAAAAAAACTTTCATCACTTTGTGGTTACATTTTTTTGGCATCTTTTCCACTTAACAAAACACAAATAACTCACTTAGACAATAATAGACATTTAATATGATTCCTAAGGCGATGCCAAAAACAGTCACTTAGAGGATGATATAAGCGTATTCAGGAGACGGTATTTTAAAAAAATAGATGTGCAAATATATCGGGCCATATATAAATACGGATAATAATATAAGTAAAAAAATATTTACTGCATTCTTGCACATTAACACAAAATTTCTTTTACATACACTTAATATATAGAACCAAATTTTTAAAATGTTTTGATAAATAGAGAAAAAATGTAGTTACCCTTCTCTTTGTTTAGTGCCAGCGATAGTATTATGTACGTACATCACAGTATCTACCATGAAGTTTGGATTTAGCTGAAAACGCATCGCGAGAGATGTATTACATTGCATAATACTACAGATAATGCTACAGCGTATTAAGTGCGAATGTCACGTCCGCCGTGATATAATGTAGTTGTTTTGATGCTGTGTAGTTATGACATTATGATATTTGTCATAGTTGTTGGCCGTTGGCGCAGGCAAGGACTGTTTCCGTTGGCAAATCACATCACATAGGCCGGAAGAGGAGCATTGGTCGCTATCAAGAGTAGCTACACTGCCACACACTGCTGGGCTGCCTGTCCTATAATAGTATGATGTGTCTATTACGATAGAGACAACAGCGGTTACTGAATTTAATATACTTAAACAAATTAAATGGCGAGTTTATACTGATATGTTCATTTAGTTTTAAATGGTCGAGAATTTAAAAATCGTCACTAAATTAATTTTATTGAACTTCATTAATCGATTCGGTAGTCACTTTGTGGTAAAATATATCCATTTTTAATTTTAGTTTAACTCAGGGCTTTTTTTCATGTAACGCGATGGAACGGCGTTCAGGCACTTCCGTGAAAAAGGATACATATTTTTTAATTTTCAAAATCTATTACACGAAACAACGTTTGCGCTAACGTAATTACAATCCATATTTATATAATTCATCAAAATGATAAAATATGGTATTGTAATGAATATTTAAATGATATTTGAATACATTTTTTTATGGCAAAAAGCTTGACATAAAGTTAGTTGCGGGACCTTTTTTGTATTAAAAAAGCCATGTAAATACCATTTTTCTTAAAATCTATTGTGACACGTGTTTCGATGCATTCTGCATAATTTTCAAACACCGTATTTAAAAATGACACGGAATGCATCGAAATGCATCACAATAGATTTTAAGAAATAGTGGTATTTACTAAGTAAAACATAAACAATTTTTCATTGAAATTGCAATGAGCTTCGATAATAAACCTTCAAGGATTAATTATTATGTTATGTTCTTATTTTTATTTTTCATTGGATTGTTACTTATGGATATAATATATGAACTTTACAGGCTTGCACCTTAAGATTAGGAATAAAGATAAATTAATAATTATAGATTTAGTTTTGAGAAAAATCCTTAAAACTGGTAATATAGTATAAAAAACTGCAATTGCGACAAAAATTAACTCAAACTCATAATTATCTCGTATCCCTGTTCGATATTCAAGGTGACCCAATGAGTAATAGGGACAAATCACAAATTTATCACGTCATTTGTTTATATATAGAGTGGGTTATGAACGTCGTGTGTGCATATTGTTATGCAAATTACAGATAATGGTTTCAGATGGAACAGATGTCTCCTCGGAGGTCCTCGGAGCTGTGCGGAGCGGGAGGGGGGATAAGCAGGATAAGGATAAACTCCAGCATCCCCTGCAAACAATGCTCGGCAAATATTATTACCATAATAGCCAATTGGAGCTCAGGCGCTTTCTTCTAAACTGGACTAGCCACCGTAATACCATATTATTATAATACATCTAGGATGATTTAAAAAACCTAAAAAATTGGAACCTGTTACTTACGCCTACTAGTATGGTAACAATAATCAAATAAAAATAGATGACAATTTAAATACATATGTATTCTGCTAAAGGAATATCAGTATTTTTGATCAATTGTAAATCATAAATATGTATGTAAAAAAAAAAAAGTAAATAAATTTATACCACTAATATCATCACGCCGTTTCTCCGCAGGGGTAGGCAGAGAGGATGGAACGCCACACTCTTCTGTCCTGACATACACTACTACATAGCTTCCTTCACATCCATGCCTTACGATTACGCAGACTTTTGACACCACCAGATTTTAGTTTCTAATTGATCTGATCGTATCTTTTTCTTGTATCTTTTTCGGCCGTCCTCGTTCTTTTCTCCGGTTCACATTCACCATATATACTTTCTTAGTCATTTTCTCACTATCCATTCGCTTAACATGCCCATACCAACTTAAAGAACTCTTCCTTTTTTCAATTATCTTAGTTCAGCCTTACATTCCTTTTGAATATCTTCGTTTTTAACTCTGTCATTCAATGATTTTCCACACATTCGTCTGTACGAACGCATTTCCACGGCGTTCACTCTGCTTTCAAAACGTAAAAACGAGACATAATATTCTGGCACTAGCATACACGCTGGATATTATGTAAATTCTGTAACGTTTAAACAGCCTGATGATAATCTTGTTAAACTTTTAACGTCTTTAAAATCTCGTTAAAAAGTATTTCAGATTTTATCGTGACTAGGGATTTTCGTAAAAACGTTTCAACATTCTAAATATAATATATCTTTCTTGAATAAACTACGATAACTTTTCGAAAACTTTGTTATGTGACGGCAATACCAATATTGAGTATTGAAATATTTTTCTATGGTACCTTCAGAAGTTACTACATATGTATAGACAATAGATACGTTTATAGGCAATAAAATTGTAGATTTATTAAATCGTACTAGGTACTATTATTCGTTTCAAGAAATCAAAACATTCAACTGGAAGAGATTAGAATACAAATTTTAAAAATAGTATAAACGATAGGTAATATTTGTTTTTAGGGAACGTTTTCGAAACGTTTGCGATGGCATTCTTATTTGTGCCGAATATTCTTTTTCCTTACTTCAGCCTATGGATACGTACTTATACGGGGTGGCGCGAAATGAATAAATTAATTATGTTTTTGAATAACGTTTTTACTAAATTTGAAAAAAAATCGAGTAATGGAAATCTTTATTTGGACCTTTACAATTTTTAACCTATTAGGTAGAAAATATGATATCCGTCAAGTGGCTGCCGCCAGTGTTGATACACATTTGTCCCCGTTTTATCAATCTGTTTTTACACTGCAGCTGTCTAGTTCACAAATGTCAAATGTGATTGACGTACAACGCTAATTACAAGAATTATTCAAATTAACATCTTCCGATAGAAATTGTAAATAAAAACACTTGTTTTTACCACTTGAGTTATATTTATTTTAACGACTAGTTTATATTTAGACCCGAAGATGGAAGCATCTGTAGTTTCCGAAACAGTTTAGTAGTTTTAGTAGTTTTGTAGTTTCCGAAACATTTACAATTTCATCATGTCTTACCAAAAAGTGAATGCCGAAACAACAAATAAAATCTTCCGATAGGATGATTGATTTTGCACCACCCTGTACTACAAATCTAAGTTATCAGCGTTGTAATTAATACAACGAGATTGCTCTGCTTAAGAACGGCGTTGGAACAAATTGTGAGGAAGATTCTGTAAACGTTCTCTATTTGTAGAAAATCCGAGTACATACCTACATATCTCTATAGCAGCAGTCGGTAGCTCTCCCCTCCAGTAGATTGCTACCAGTTAGAACTGTCTTTATATCCGTTTCAAATTAGAGTAGGTACACGTCTTGAACAAACCGACTACTTGAACGGCTTCTAGGAGAGTAGGTACTGACAGGATCTTAATATAGGCCCTGCAATTAAACCATACTAAATAAACTTAATATTCCTGGTTCTTACGCGATACACGTGTGACATAGGCACATATATATGTATGTTTTGACATTATTTATTGAATCGGTATGGATTCGTTGAACTTGACAGAAATTTTAAATTTTATAAAAAAGAAATAAATTAATCTGAATTAACACTCTCCTTATCATTCACCGTTCACTTTGTGTAATATCATTTTAAAGTGATATTACACAAAGTTAACGATGAATGATAAGGAGAGTGTTACCATACCACAAAATTAACAATGCTTTTTATATATATATATATCTTAATATAATATAATCTTAATTATTTTAAAAAAAATTTGACATCTCATGAAAGATTAAAAAGAATATGTAAGTCTGGGCATTTACGGGGCTGACATATTCGATATTCCATATTCTTCTTCATCTTTCGTGAGATGTCAAAAAATAATATAAAAATAACTCCTGTAATTGGAGATAATCCAGATTTTGTGAACAAGTATTTGGACACACTCAAAATGTTGTATTTTAATAAAGTTTACAACATTTTGAGTGTGTCCAAATACTTTTTCGCAAATCTGGACTATCCCCACTTAGGAGTTATTTTTTACATTTTTGACATCTAAACACATACGAAGGAGAATATGGAAGTCTGGATATTTACAGGGCTTATGACCTGTTATAGGCCGGTTAAGTGATCACTTTACACACGTGTAACATTCTAGATATATCTCCTAGATATATTGATTAATCTCGTGACACAGTATATATGAGTTTACAACATCTTTCTATGTTGGATTGTTGAATAAAAATTTAAATGTTGTAAATAAAATAACTGGTCAAATTATAAGCTACATAAAAAATTTAAATCATGTTTTCAGGCGGTTCTCAGTATGTGAGTATAACCCGGGATTCGGACCACGCATACTAATGGGCTGTCCAAACTTAAAACACAGTAAGGGACATTTTTTGTAGTACGTTTTTTTTGCATTTTTGGACTAAGTAGAATCTACTTAGTCCAAAAATGCAAAAAATAACGTACTACAAAAAAATGTCCCTTACTGTGTTTTGAGTTTGTCAGCTGAAATGTGCTTAATAAAAGCTCTCCTCAATATAAACAAAACTTTCTTTCGACTATCAGATTAAATGCAACTAACTTTACATCAATCACTACACTATCGAATAATACAAGTCGCATTGCGTTTAGTAAAAGAAGTAGAGATAAGAAACAATAGACAAAAAAATGATTATAATCATAATTGTACTGTAGTAAGAAGGTTACTTATACAGCGAGTGGAGAGTTGCAACATAGATTGTGTGACGATGGATACAACGTAGGAGATGACGTCATCAATGAAGCCTTTATTACGTTGTAAGCAAAAGTGCATCGTGCGCCAAACAATCTAATAAGAGTGCATGGTTAGAGGTCAGGCACCCGTCGAGGCAGAACAAGCTAACTTTGAAGTAAAAACATATTTTTTTAATTTATTGATTCGGCATTAACTTTGTGGAATGACATGTTGATTATTTATTAAAAAACACTTGATGTTTTTAGTTTTAATTTTTATCAGAAGATGAAAACATCTGTAAGTTTTCGAAACTAGTCATAAATATAAATAAAACTCATGAAGTGGTATATTCAAGTGTTTAATTTTTAATAAATAGCATATTTAAAAAAAATATAAATTAAATACTTAAAATATATATTTTTTTAAATAGGTTATCACCATCAGTGAATTGAAAACTTAAATTTAGAAATGTTTATTTTATTAATTGTACAATATTTAATGTATGTATGCACGAAGAGATGCGTGAATATGGAAAAGGCGAAGATTATTTGCAACGACAGTTTGGTGTGGGGTTCATGATGGTTAGTGTGTTTTTTAGTGAGTATAATATATACACATTTTGTTCGCCTTGGTAGTATAATGGTCAGCACGCTCGGCTACCGTACTAGAGGTTTCGGGTTCGATTCCCAGGAGGGAGGGGTCAAATAAATATAAGAGATTTTTTCACTCTAATATTTATTCAATATTACCCTAGACTGGTAACTGAAGCGCAGGGCTTATTACCTTTCGTTCGGGTGTTAACGATAACGATAACACTGCGTTTATATGATGTAGTGCCCTATGCACCATCGGGTGCGGATAAGGGTTTAAAGAAGAATAATATATCTGCATACTTTGTTATGTTGATCAAACCTAGTAATCAAACTCGAGTCTTGTCCTTCTGTACCTAATGTTATCTAATAAAATTCTAATAAAATAAATAAATTTCGAGAAATACATTAAAAATATTTATATTGACAATATTTTTTATAATTAAAAATTCAAAACCACAATTCGGCCGGTATTTATATTTAAAGAATAGCGTCATAAATATTTTTAAAACACATGCCGGCATCATGGGCCGAAGAAAGGAAGAAATGTACCTTTATTGTAAACGATTTACATGTAACGCATTTTAAAGACTGTTTTATTTAAGGATGTTTATGCTTAAATATAATATACAATATTGTTGTTGTTCACTTGCGTCATTGGATTAAGCGTAGAGATTACCTACATGTAAATATCAAATACTAAACATTTTAAATAACAAAACATTGAATGAAACCACATCCGTAGATAATCCACAGGAATACCCGTGGTAATCCATGTTCGTGATATGTACAGTACTCTCGTCATTCTTGTTTTATTTGTAAAAAAAATATTTGGCATAAGTAAGCAGATAAACGTGTACATTTCAAAAAGTTGATTTCAAAATATATATATATATATTTTTTAAATTTATTATTAGATTAAAACCAATATTTTTAGCTTTTCCACTTTTTTATTTGACCAGCGACCGGGTTTCGTCGTTACCGACATCATCAGACTGGTCGGTAACGACGAAACCCGGTCGCTGGTCAAATAAAAAAGTGGAAAAGCTAAAAATATTGGTTTTAATCTAATAATAAATTAAAAATGCAATTCCATCACGAAGTGTCAGTGGATAATATAAATCTATTATATTTTTTTAATTTAACATGGTTCAAAATCGCAACTCAAATTTATTTACAGATAGTTGAAATTAATGACAGGAAAAAAATATGCCTTTTAACAGTTTTTTACTGCAATGGCAGCGCGTTGAAGGTAACTGCAACATACGCAGCACTAAAAATTGCACATGTCGGACAGCGTGCTTCTTGAAAGATGCTGTCACGTAGCATTTTCTATGTTTTGGATTGCATCGTTGTGTCATAGATTTTTAAATATTTTCATAACTTCACAAGCATTGTGAAATTGAACATAACATTAAAAATGGGTTCTATTTTCTTTCTTTTTCATTTAACCAGATTGCGCCACAGCTACACGTGGACGGGTACAGCTAGTGTAGAATACATTACAAGAAAACTTAAATAAATGGATATTGTATTATAAAATTGTAATTCTTATCGATATTGCACATGCAGACATGAAGCATGTAACCAAAGGCCAAGATAACACTGCTTCAGTACTATGAGTGCCTTATGCACCGTTGGGTGCGGATAAAAGTTAGAAGAAGAAGAATTACTACGAATGGACGACAAAAAGTGTGTTAAAATATTTATCAGCGATCATTAATTTAATGCAAACATGACATAGGCATAGGTATTATAAATAAATAAAAATATTTATATGAAACGATATCATAAATTTGCATTTTTAATTTCTAGAAAATCTTGTAACTTGTATAACGGAAAGTAAGTTAACATTTTCCTCATCTAGCAGGGTTTAAAATAAAGGCAGAAATAAAGATACTTCCCTAATGAGGCTCGTATAGTTGATTCTGTTGAACTGAAACGTCAGTCAGAACTAGTATAAAAGTAAATTAAAGTTTAATATAATAATGCAAAAACAAGAAATCTGGGAACCTGGCAACTTCTACGCGGGTAGTGGAACGCCAGAAGCGAGGGAGAAATATGTATTTAAACGAAATTACTAACTACCTAGCAGTTGCTAGGAGGGTGGTAGGCAGAAAAATAGACTGCCACATTACCCTACTTAGTATACATACCTTGTTCTATCCACTCATATGGTTATTTCCTATAAAATATATAGTAGAACAAAAACACTCAAAGAGACGCAAACTAAGTCATAATAGATAATAAAAATGTTAGTAAATAAGATTGGACTAGACAACTAAAACACACAACTTTATTGTGTTTTAAATATTATTGGAAGTATCAGGAATCCATAAAAATGTGGACAAATCTATAGTGACCATACGGTCACTAACGCATCGATTAATATAAAAAGCCAAAATCACAACTAGAGGATGTTATAGGGTAATCGAAATCACAAGTGCACATTATTGAAGGTAGTGGAATCTTCACTTTCATACTTTATTTACATATTTCCATTTTTCGTGTAACTATAATAAACTCCACGCTAAATTAATCCACGATTGAGTAAAAAAATCCGATTTTACGCAATTATGTAAGTAACGAAGTAGGCACTCATGATACAAGTATCAACCGAAGGCAGCACTTACTATAATGGAGGATAAATAATCGGCCGACAGAGTACATATTGATGTCACAATAAAAAGTCAATTACTTGGAATATTGGAAACAAAATACTGGGCTTTATTTATCGCTGGACATCATATTCATAAGTATTCCGTATTATTCAACGAATAAACGGAAATATAGAACAATACGTAACGGTAGAATTAATGGACCGTAATTTTACGTAAGTGGAGGGAAAATGTTTACTTTATGGGGGGTAAAGGAGGAAACAGTCGGAAAACTTGAGTCATTTTAACGTGTTTTAATTTAAAGTGTTTTGTTTTTTCGGGGACTTCTCTGCGGGTTCTGCAAAGGCAATACTCCGAATTTACCTGCTTATCTATTGTACATCCACTGTTTTCAAACTATAATAGGATTGCCCCTGGCCCCAATAAAAAGCTAATAAACTTCACAATACAATATCAATAGGGATTGGAAGTACTAAAAGAAAAACTGAACCGTGTTCTTTGTATACAAGATGTTTAAAAAAATAAGGAATTGAAAAATATGTACGCATTTTAGTTATAATTTTTAATGTCAACCGTACACTAATCGAATGCGTAAAAAATGCATTAAATACAATATATACTGGACGCCTTTTCTCCTAAAAGGGCATCTTGAGAATACCGTGTTTTTAAGGATTAATTTACACTGTCGTCAATAAAAATGTGAAACTGAAGTATCAAATATTCAATGAAATAATTAAATATTTATTCTCTTTTTAATTCTCGATTTAATATATCATCAAGAAAAAAAATCAAAATGGAAAATCAAGAGCATAAAGTTTCCACTTAACTAGGTGTCATATACAAATAATAATAATAAAATTATTTAAAAAACAACACTTAACATATCATGTTACACCTACTACCTCTTGCCGATCTCTTTCACACTTCTAAAATCGTTGAATAGACATCTCGTATGTGCTTTGGGAAGACGCCCGAAAGCATTCTCACATTTGACATTCGCGAGCAGTTCTTTGTGATCCTACCACACAAATATTATAATGATCTCGTGGCTGCCAGCTACGTGCTAAATAATCTACAGTAATCTACAATAATCTTAATTGAAATGGAGAAGCGCTTCGTCGCAGTGTATCTGACAGGGATAAGGGTTGTAATAATATTTCCTTTACAAGTTCCGAATCAACTGTCAGTAATGCCAACACTCATTTCATTTGGAAATATATTTATAGACATTACTGAAAATACAGAATATTTTACAATGCAAAACATTTAATGTCTTTTTTTGTATTTATGAAAATGAAAATTTGTGGTTTTATGTCCAAAAAACGAAGATAATCTGCAACATTCTATCTCCATCGCCTCAGTGTTTATGGCATAGTACCTTTAAATATATTTTGTATCTATGCGCATTTTTAATCTCCCCAAGTGAAGTCGTCCTCATTTCTTCTTATTTGCCCTCTATCTACTCGTACATATAATGCTACATAGGGCACTAAAAAATATGATATCGCGTTATCTTGTGGAAAATCGCATAAAGACAACGCGATTAGTATTTCATCAATTTCAGATGCTAGTCCGGGGGGATATATGAAAAAACACGTATAATAGTCATTATTCGTAATTTTATTTATCCAGTATGTAGTTAAAATTACTTATATTTTTAAACTTTTTACGAGGAAAATTAGGCATGAACAAGTATTTCATATACTTGGGCAGGAGTCAGAAAAATCGGCGGGTATGTATGAATGTGGAAGAGGCGAATATTGTTTACAAGGACAGATTTGTGTGGCGTTCTATTATTTCAGCTTAACCTGCGGGGAAGCGGCGTGATGGTTAGTTAGTTATTTATATCGTTTAATTACGGTGAAGTTTTTATTTAGGATAACTTACAGTTTAAATATTTAACCATTTGTTTTGGAACGTCCTGTATTCTATTGAAATGTAACAAAGACAAAACATACTTTATCATTTGATGATACACATGAAAAAAGTTTTACGACCGTTTTGTCAAAACTTCAGAGGCCACCAGATATCTATCATGTTTGTTCAGCATAACGTAGAAAAGTTTAACCGCAAACTAGCGATGTAACCGCACAAATTATATGGGGTTATCCGTCAGTTTAAGATTTCTAGACGTTGAAAAACTTGGTCTTTCTAACACAATGTCTAACATTCGTTCGGCGAATACTTGTTTTGAAAGTTTGTACAAGTCACGGGCAGCTTATTCGTTTATCTTTCCCAAGTCCAGATTCGGGGCAATCTGTTCCCAAAGATTGCATGCAAGACGTGATGCATTCCAAAATCCAAGTCAGCAATAATAGGAATCATAGCATCGTAGTTATGTGATAAATAAAAGATGAATTCGGCGAAAAAAAATCACAAGAACCCCGAAAAAATAATAATAATAATAAAAATTAAATTTTCTATTAAAGATATCAGTTTATTATTATTCGAATTATCGGTATTTTTTAAATATTTCTTAATAAAAACTATCAACTGAAGTAGGGCGGGCATAGTGCATTCAGGGTTACATAAAAAACGAAGAAAAAAACTTTCAAGATCCAAATTGACAAACTTTAAAATTCCTTTCAGCTGGCCGACAAGCGCAGCAATGTCTGAGTAATGACAAATTTAATCAAACTTTCTCATACACTTTGAGCGAAACGAGAGAGGTTGAACAAGAAAACAAGTTGAATAAAACGAACGGGAACTTTAAAATCTCAGTAATAATATAACGAGGCAGGACCGGAAAAGCGAATATTTTACAGGAGGTATATATTGATAATACGTAGCTGGTAATAATTATGCTAGACGGTAAAACTAACGATACGAGAGAGAAAAGTTCAGAGACATGTAAACAAGGTATGGTTAAAACTGTAGCCGAAAACAAAAGAAGCCGTTTTAATTTTATACCGCGAATCATTGTTGTGAAAGCGGAGAAATACATCAAAGAGTTCGATACGAACGATTCATCAATAAATATTCATATTGTTTATGTGATACAAAGTCGATGGATAATATACAAAACTAACAGCTTAAAGTTTGCGCAACTGCTAAAAAATAGTAGGAAAATAGTTTTTATTATTGTTTCTGAATACCAACGATTTTGTCACTTCATATTCAAGGTATTTCAAAGTGCATTTTTCCGTCTGTATTTCGGCAAAAGTTACATTGTACATCAATAGGCTATTGAACTCTAGATAGAACGGATTTTTAGTTTAAAACAGGCGGTTAAACAACAAAAACTACT
The DNA here is from genome assembly GCF_059751285.1 of Brachycentrus maculatus. NCBI lineage: Eukaryota > Metazoa > Arthropoda > Insecta > Trichoptera > Brachycentridae > Brachycentrus > Brachycentrus maculatus. The sequence continues at coordinate 494,548 of NW_028281241.1, forward strand.
TTGAAAATACAGGTGACCTTAATGGGCTACTAAAGGGGAAAAAACGTGTTAAAGACGAAAGCTTGATGTGCAAAAAAATTACGGTTGCCCTTCTTCAGCTAATACTCATAATAATGTCTATTTTATAAAAGGTAACAGTTATTTTCAATATAAAAAAAAACGCAGCTTTATTATGTTAATCATCTTCGATCTCGCAAAAGGTGCGATGATAATCGTACCTTCAATTTTCGCAATTTTTAGCACATCATGTTTAGCGTATCGCATACGTTTGACATTTTCGTGAGTAAAACAATATACTTATGTAACAATATACTTATTAGTCAGATATCGTTTTTTTTTTACATAAACGTATATTATTTGTTCTAATAACAAATCTAACCGTCAAACTGACGTTTTTAGAAAGCACAAAGAAAGAGAAATAAAAATACAGTTATATTTTTTTTTACTATAGTCATTACTGTCAATATTGGGCTGCGTTTACATTCATTTTCATCACACGGGATACAGAACGACCGTAATTAAGTACATAAATTTTAGTTTAACTGAATAAGGGTAGTAAAGAGGGGGTGACGATCGACCTAAACATCTTTTTTTACGTGGACTTATCGTAAATAAGGTCAAATGTAAACTGGGCGTCTGAATATCCAGAAACTAATTACAAATCTGACTATGTACAACATATCAAAAGCTTACACAAAAATCATGAAAAGAGCTGATTCTTTTATCTCTAAGTACCCAAAGATTGCCACTTAAATAACGTTATTGTGTCTAATATTAGATGCATCCACATAAGATTTCCTACTTGCAATTAAATTTGTAAACAAAATATTTACCAAGAATATTGTATGATATAAAAAATCATAAGTAAAAGATTTATGTCCTATGCACAGGAGGAGGAGAGGGAAAAACTGAAATAAACGAACAAATACAATACTAATAATATTTTATTTTCTCTTCCGTCGGGTACGAAAACCGAGTTTTATTTGCCTTATATCACCGACCGGAGCGTTAGATCGAGCGTTAGCAAAATTAGATTTACTTTTCCTTGGAAGTTATAACAAGGACGCAGATACGGTAACGAACCTTCGACCTTTGAAAATTGAGACCTTAGGCAAATTTGCAGAATACGGGAGTTTGAAATTATCGTTAACTAAAGGGAAACGAAAACAATATGTATGTAACGACGTATGCGATAGGGTGAATATGAGAGGCTTTAGCGCAACAAAAGGCGAGCTTCACTAAATCCGGAAACGTAAATTACCTATTAAAATAGTACTAATATATTTGAAGAGCTATAAATGGAGTTGTAGCATCAGACCTTATGGATTGGCGTCGTTATAATACCCCAGGAAAGCTAGTAAACTACTTTACACTGCCGATAAAGAATAATCCTACTTATGTTATTGCTTTGTTATGCACCCTTATTAACCTCATAAATATCAATGAAATAAAATGTTGCTAATTTCATATTAAAAGGTTGCTAATTTCATATAAATTTCAATTTCTGAACACTCGAAGGTGAAAAACCATCCCAGTAAGATGAAAATGAGAATCATAAAAATTGCTGAAATTTATGTTTCATATTCACACGTGTTTCGTGTTTGACAGACACCGTAGCGTCGTTGGGTAGACGCTCGACTGCAAAATGGCATCGTGGGTTCGATTTTCACCAATTGCAAAAATAAATTCAAGATTTTTTTTTCAATTAGTCTGGGTGCTTGTGATATATTTTTCACATTTGCCTTCCCTATCCTCACTATCCCATCTGCAGACAAGCCTCTATAATAGAGGCTTTGCAATTATTCTAATAAAAAAAGACATTTACTTGTCGGTCATACCTAGTGAAAATAATGAACAACTGAATTTAAACTAATCAATAATCATTATTAGTATTATTTTGAGGAGAAATATTTGTGTTGTTATTGTAAACATATTATATATTTTAATTTCATAAAATTTTTGTAGGCCTAAGCAGCTTGATATTAAAATAAGTATTAAGTTGTGGTCCGAACTCAGAAACAATAAGTCTGCGACACTAACTGCGAAAACTTTAACTTCTAAAAAGTTAGCTACAGGTTTGAGTTTACCATTAAACTGGCCTATATAATAATTATTAGACTGAAAAAGCTCCGTTGAAAATAATAACGGTGTAGAAAATGTGAATAAAGCTGTGAATATCTCGGCCAGTAGAAAATTTAATTTCTGAACGGTTAATGCGTAGCTTTGATTTCGCCGAAGCTGCGGTGGTATTACACAAAGCTTTAATTCATTACACGCTGCTGCGTCGGTGAAGTGTGCCCGTAATCTGAAGAACTTAATTAAACATGAGTAATCATTGAGATATTCCGAGTACTTTGTTGTTTATGTTCGTGTCCCCGCACATCTGATCTAATTGCTGTAAATATACGTATGCTGGTGGCAGGAACATCACGTTGATTAAGTCGCTATTTCAATATAAACAAGATCTGCTTTTACAGTATCTACTCAATGAATTAGGGCCACCCATTATTTTTTCGAATACTCTGAAATCTTTTGGATTATTATATTTATTTTACATAAATACTTTAAGTTTTCTATTGACATCTAATATCATGTATATTACCTTCAATAATATGTAAAATATACCTGGATTGTTTAAGCCTTTACAAAATTTCAAACCCTTTTTCTGAGAAAGGTCCCTAATTAGCACAGGTAGACAGATAGTTGAAAGTTCAAAAAATAGTCCTATCTCATTTATTAGTGAAGTTTCTTGAGTTCTGGTTGTTGTTTTGTTCAGAGAGGTTATATAGTTATCGTGTCTTGTGAAAAAAACTTAATTTTTAATTTTAGTTCATAAAGTATAATTTTTTTTTGTAAACACAAGTGTTTTTTTTGAAAAGGATAAAATGGGAAAAAGTAAAGACATTTCTGAGGGAAAAAAGTCTAGTGTTATAGTGCTACTGAAATTAGGAATACTATCTAATAGAGAAATTTCAAAAAAAGAAAACGTTTCTCGCCAAACAGTGGACAGAATTTCAAAATCAATAAAAAATCAGTCACCCGCCACCAGCAATCGGCGAAAGAACTGTCGTAGGATTAGAAAAACAACACAGAGGACTGATCGAAAAATCGTTCAAAGTGCCTTAGAAAACCGTAGTGCATCAGCAAAAACATTAAAAATAAAATTGGAAGAAGAGGGTATAAATATATCGGTATCAACACTGAGGCGACGTCTTTACGAAGTAAATCTGAAATGCAGGCGCCCTGTAAAAGTACCAAAATTGACACCACGAATGAAAGCGGATCGATTAAAATGGGCCAGGCTACATCGAAATTACTCGGTAGATGATTGGAAAAAGGTATTTATTTAAATTGAATTTTCAACATATCATTTTAGTAAATAAACTTATATATTTGTATTAAACTTAAATTTTCATTATTTTTCAGGTCATCTTTAGTGATGAGTGCCGGTTAGAAGCCGTGACAGAGGGCCGTCGATTCGTCAGGAGAACACCAATGGAACGTTACAATGAGGCCTGTGTGGTAAAAGTTATCAAACACCCCCCTGCAACAATGATATGGTCATGTATTATTAACAATTTACCTGGGCCGTTGTTTTTCGTGGAAGGAACAATGAACCAAAATTCCTATAAGCAGGTCCTCGAACGAATTTTATTGCCCTTCTACCATACACTCGACCCAACAGAAGGTCCATACACCTTCATGCAGGATGGGGCACCTTGCCACCGGGCTAAATCAATAATAAATTTTTTGTCTAACAAAAATCTGCCTTTGCTCCCCTGGCCTGGAAATTCTCCGGAACTTAATCCTATAGAAAACGTATGGAGCATGTTAAAAAATAAGGTATACTCATTTCCAAATCCGACAGTAGACTGTCTAAAAAAAAATATTCAAAAAATTTGGTCAGAAGACGAAGAAAAAAAAACATGATAAAACAGTGGATTTTAAGTATGCCAAAAAGAATTGAGGCAGTTATTTCTGCCAAAGGTGGAAATACTAAATACTAACTATATTTATATGAAAATATATGCATAATTTAAGCGTAATAAAGTGTTCATGTGTAAATAAAATTCACTGTTGTTTTATTCAAGGTTTTCTCTGAGTTATTCCTGTTTGAATTGAGAAATTGCGCGAAATTCTGCGTGGCCCTAATTCATTGAGTAGATACTGTACAATTTGGCTTTGGGGTACAGTTTTTTGTTTGTTGAAAATGTGGGTATGCCAAAAAAATGATGGTAAAACAAAGACAAAATAATATTTCATTTATAGGTACGAATGATAAACCACTCAGGATTCAACTCGGAATACGTGGAAATTAGACTATTAACAAAAATGGTACAACAATACGGAAGCGAATATTTAATTGAATTAATGCGTCTTTGACAGAAAAATAAAACTAGATATTAAGTTATTACAACAGGCTGTATTAAAAGAAAAACATACTTATTAATGTTTTTAAAGTAATGCAACTTCTAACGCACCTGTATAGTTTTAAATTTAAATCTAGACCTGAAATGAACAATTTATTTTCGATAATTAGGTATAAAACAAGCTCCTCACCATTCATCGTTCACTTTGTGTAATACCACTTAAAAGGTATTAAGAATATATTAAAAATTATTACTAGGCATATATTTAAAATTACGTAATTCAACAATAACAAATAATTCAGTATTTTAACCTTTTCTCAAAAAGATATTTGATTTGCAACCAGTTCTTAGTATGCATATAAGATACATATCTTGATTTCTCAGAATATAGTGCCAAGGTACCCCTTAAAGTGATAATTATCCATAAAAAATATGTAGCTGTGAAATCATACAAAAAATTCCAATAAAAAAATAAAAATAAAAATAAAAATAAAACATTGCGACTACGACCCTGTCGAAGGACGCAATTCAGTGATTAGAAATCCATGGGCCAATGGATAAACGGGTGTTAGTGTTTAAAAAAAAGATAGATCCTAAACAAACATATAGACCCGTTTGTGTACTTTAAACACAATTAAAACTTAAACGATATACAATCGCGACACGTTACAAAAGGTGAACTAGATAGAGGACACAGTTTAATACATGATAAAACAAAGGCACCAGTGACATTTGCATTTTGTAGTATCGTTTTGTTGTAATCTGAAACCAGAATTAGTCAACGGAGAGTACAATGTTTATTTTTCAAACAAAATATTTTTGAGTTGTAATCATTTACGGACAGATCAAATAAAAAGATTCCTCCCTAAACTCTCTCTATCTTTAACTTGTTCCATGACCGCGAGAAATGTAGTCGAATCGTACACCTAGTGGCTGATATCCCAGGAGACCATAAAATGTCTTCGAGTAATTTACAACCAATATAACGATGAATTCATTAAAAAAAATAAAGTCCTATATAGCAACAGGTGCGAATAAAGAAAAGTTACAAGTACATTCAATTAATGAATAAAACGTAACATTTCATGAATAAAACACAAATTTACAACATTTTTTGGTGCGTCCAAATTCTCGTTCACGTGTCACGTTCGAAAATCATATTTTCAGGCGTCTCCCAGTATGTAAAATAATCCGGTTAGGATCTTGCTTACATGTTAATAAAGGTTCTCTGGTAAATAAAAGCTTTCTGAAATCAACAATAGATGGATCCAGTGAACTCACGCATAAAGCGTCATGAGATTTATGATATATGTATGTAGGAGTTACCAAAAAATTTAGTAGTGTGGTTGTCAATCATGGAATGGTGAATATTACACGCGTGTAAAGTGATAACTTAACCAGCCTATGAAAGGTCATAAGCGCTGTAAATACCCAAACATCCATATACTTCTTCATACATGTTGAGATGTCAAGATGTAAAACATAAATTGTGCGTAAAAAAGATTAAATTTCTTATTGATAATACACGGTATTGCTAGTACAAACACTAGATGTCTCTTACTACACGCTAAACTAGTTCGTGACGCCGGTAAAATATTTTACTATAGTTACGTAAACATCAGCAGACAAGATAAAGCGACTATTTAGAGAATCGGGATATTTTCACCAGACTGGACCGCGACTGGCCGAATGGTGAATGGTCCCCTACATGCACTGAAATACAGTAGGTAGGTACGCGAGCACACGGGAGTCATTTCTCAATGGACTGCAGAGGCAAGGGTGTGGATGTGGATTTATTTTAGGAAAATCGATAGCGACAGGAACTCCATCGTAATACGGTGATCGGGCGGATCATTGATAGAATATTTACGGCTATAAATATTCCGAAACTAATTTTACATTCCGTTGCCTTTTTTGAACTGATGTCGCTATCGGTTTATATTGATAGAACTGGGTCACTTTTACCAAATTAATAAAGTCTGAAAATGTGCCTAACTTATTGGATGATATCGATGAAAAATAGACCTAAATCCCTAATTATCAATTAAATGAAAATAGGGATTAGCGATTACAAACTATTTTTTTTTAATGAAGGAAATGTTTGTGTTCTCGCTATGTACGGAAATATTTTATGTCAAATTTATACTATTATGGAAGGCTTAAGCGGCCCGTTAAAAAATAGAAACCAAGTTACCATATGTAGAGTGGGCTTGAACCCAGAAACTCTGTCTCTGAGTCTGTGGGACTGATTGGACTAACTATCTGATGGACTAACCATGGGACCTGAACCCTTTTTTTGTTTTTGTTTTTAATGAAATAATATTTTTTTTTAAATATCGTTTGAAAATTTTTCTCACTTTTTGTCACACAAATATTAATTCCGTATTAAATTACCAGAGCTCTGCCCTGCGGTAAAACTTCTAAGCGAACGTAAAATTTTACCTTTAAACATAAGTAGTCCTTAAGTTTAGCGAAATTTTAAAGGCAATTTATTACTTACTATAGCAGATTACTGTTTATTTTCTATGATCCGTGTACTATTTACTCGTAATGTGTTCTTGTTAAAATATTTACATATCCTATAAAAATATTTTAAATCCAATTTTTTCATCAAAGTTAATGTTTTTAATTACTTATATTTTTTAATATATATTTTTTACATCTGTGTTTTTGTTTCGCGGAGACCCAACCAAATGACCTGACGTGGGTTGTCGATAGAGTAATTTTTTATAGTTTTTTGTTGTTGTTGATCGTTGTGGGTGAAGCGGGTATCTAGTCGTGCACTAGAGGTTTTTTATACTTTTTAGTAATTACTTGTTGAACAATGATATCCATTTACAATATTCCATGAACCGGAAGCGACTATATGTGTCTGTGGTCATCCATTTTGACTGGTCTTTCCAATTTCTAGCTAATGATAAACGAAAAATCGATACGATACAAAAAGTGACAGCTGAGATCGGAAGCACTTGGTCATAAACAAAAACAAATAAAATATGCTTAAAAAATAATTGGATTTTATTTTGTTGCATTTCAGTATTTCACTTTAATAAGAACGTACCACTTGACTTTACATTACAGATTACAAGTATACTGAAGGAGTTAAGTTCCCACGTAAGTTCATGCAGTGACACGTCATATGGAATTTATTATATCATATGAGTATAAAAAATCTCTCCTCGATGTAAAGCGAGTGCAACAAACGCCTTGAACTGAACGAACACATGGCGTCTCGATACGAGAACTCCTACAAGACGATCCTATCTCTTTACCAAAAGTCCATTGAAAGCTATATACACTTGACGTGTATAATGTTTACTATTTGAACAGATGGATTGATGGAAAAAACGGTTTTATTGTTCCGATAATTACTTGAACATGAGGATAATATCCTAGAGTTTTAAAGCAATGTTAAGCATAGGAAAATAAATAATAATGCATTTATTATTATTACTATTTCAAACAATAAACTTGCCTTTATAGATACGTAAAAAATACTGTTCAGAATGAAAACGACGTAACGACGTTTAATCATTACTATTCACAATTATTTCAAAATTTAGGGAAAATTCACTTCATTACATATATCTTCCTATTACTAGACAAAAATATCAATGATAGACTGTTTAAGTTTGATGATTCAACTGCGCATTTTTTACACTGCCATTTAGAAGAATACAACTATGTTGTTATACTTAAACAATAGTTACCATATTTTAAGTATAATTTTTTTTATTTTTTTTTTTACCAGTAATACAACGATATTTTGTCAATAGAGTACATAAAATTGTGGATAAGCTTGATTTTTTAAAAACTAAGGTATCAAAATAAAAAATAAAAAACATGAGGTACCTTGTATCTAGTTATAAATGGAACTCATTTTTTGATACAACCTTACACAGTACTTAAGATATCGGGCCATAAAAGACAGGTTTATATTCGTCTTAAAGTCAAATACATGATTAAAGAAACCTTTCTACCTGTCCTCTCCTTCGGGAGATAAATGAATGTAGGCGTGAACGGAACAGTGAACAGTGTACCCGCCGCCATACCTCTATCTCGTAATAAAAAAAAAGTTTCTCTTGATTTATATTTTATGGGTGTCGTTAAGGGGGCTAAAGATGTAACAGGATAAAGGACCAAAGTGTTATATTACGGATTACCAATATAATACAGGCGGCCTTCGTTATCCGCGGGGCTAACGTATCGCCAACACACCGCGGAGGGTGAAACGAGTAGTCTATATAAAATTGAGGAGTCGGTGCATCTACCGTTCCTACAGAATTAGTACATTTCCAAAAAAAACATTAAAATACTGTAAATGTATGGAAAAATGTCGATGAAATTTTTAATAAAATTTAACAAGAATGTTAACGCAAGATTAATGTGGTGAAAAAACGAAATACATTCCCTTTTCTCCTTCCTTTTAAGGAGTTTCTAAAATTCATGGGGCTCCAATAAACTTTGAATTCCCCTTTCGTAACAATATTCCAATATCTTCCTACTTATTCCAATACTCCACAACGATGGGGAAAACGAATATAGTATCATGCGTTCTGAAAAAGCCAGAAATATGACCCACCAAATATTATTTTAGTGAAATGCTTTTAAAAAGCCATATAAATTATTAAACAAGAAGTGATGTCTTAGTAACCTGAATTGAAACAAGTAGACAGAACGCGGATATTCGTTAAAATGTCGTGCGGGCGACATTTCTAGATGTGGCAATTCCGTAAAAAATCCGTTGTTTACAGTAGTACATTTTTTCTCATTAGTTGCATACTTTATGACGATACAGTAAGATAATACTATGACTTATTAGTAACCCAACTTATGGTATTATTTCATAATTTTTATCGATATAGCTTAACAGCTGATAAACGAAATCGGAGGCATTGTAACCGTGTACAACGAAGGATGTCCGTATAATATTGCGTGGCACAATTCATCAGCCTATAGGCGTACATTAAGTTAAAAACGAGTAAGCATTATACTGTTAGTTTTATTTAAACTTTGTCATGGAAACCTCATGATGTACTCACATATAAATTAAGTTGTAAAATGTTTGTACTTTTGTCTACATAACTTTTTGGAGAAACTAAATTATATTATAAGCTTATCGCTAAATTGAAATTTAATACATTATGGGGGTGTCCAAATACTTGTTCACAAATCTAGATTATCTCCAATAGTATGGTTATTTTTCATAAAAATAAAAAGCTTCTATTCATCTCACCAATAGATGTCTATGGTGAAGTGATAGTGATTTAAGATTAATGTTGCAAAATTGGTTTATATATGTATATAGAACTTCCAAGAATTTGAGTGGTGTGGTTGTCAATAATGGGTAGAATTGGTGAATGTTACACGTGTGTAAAGTGATCACTCAAACCAGCCTATGACGGTCGTCAGCCTCGTAAATACCCAGACTTCCATATTCTTCTTCATCTTTGATGAGATGTCAAAAAATAACATGAAATTTAATAGTTTTAGAAGCATGTTCGCGTTGTGAGTTCTATGATTAAGTACGAGTATTAAATTAAATGTAAACGAAGTGAGTTTCTGGATTCGGATTTTTGGTCTCTATTTTGGGAAACATTTAATTATAAATGTGTAATTATAACAACTGGATTAGCCACAATTTTCCAACGTGTAAATAGAAATAAATAAATATTGGGAGATAATTATTTTAATAGCAAACAATGCTTAAAAATTACAATTAGAGTTACAATTATTTTTCGTTAATGAAATTTGTATCTATCAAGCACATCGTTTACATAGCTACCATATTGAGAGTAAATTGTGATTGTTGTATGATGATTTAGTAGAGTATGTTTACCGCCTCCGTAGTGTAATGGTCAGCAGGCTTGGCTACCGCACCGGAGGTCCCGGGTTCGATTCCCAGGGAGGGGGGTCAAATAAATATACCAAGTGATTTTTTCTCTCTAATATTTATTCAATACTACCCTGGACTGGTATCTGAAGCGGAGGGCCGATCACCTTTCCTTTTTGTATTAACGGTCAAGATAACACTGCATTTATATGATGCAGTGCCCTATGCACCATCGGGTGCGGATGAGGGTTTGAAGAAGAATATATTTAGAAAAGCTATCTCGATTAGCACCCTCATTATAAGCAAATAAAATAAAAACTTAGTATGAAAATATAAAATAATAAAACTATTCATGAAGATGATAAAGCCTTACGAAGTAACGATCGCAGATATTAAAATCCTTTATTGGAGTAAGAAGTTTTCTTAAATAATAAATTGGCTATGGTTAGAGTCGGCTATAATGGGGGCGATAAAGTTAAAGTAAAGAAGTTAATACAGAATAAGAAATAACAGTTTGGTAACCAAATAACGTTGTAAAATTTAAATATTTCATTTCCTCGACAAGCTCATTATCCTTAGTGGCGATAAAATAAACGATAAGTCGAACGTTATCGTGCTCGGCTAATATAGGTCGAGTCTGGCTAATAGCTGATAATACTTTGGGGCGAACTTTTAAGGTGATTCATAAAGACGAATTCATACAGGGAGATTATATCGCGTTCCGTCTTACTGCTTACTAGGGGAAGGTGTTAGAAAAGATTATTCGAAGCAACGCTACTTATTATTTAACAGTATATCGGTATATTCGATTTTTTACTAGCATCTCAACATAGGTGAAGAAATTATACAGATGTTTTATTTTTTTAAGCATTTATTTGATAAATACATATATAGCTCACTCCTTTCAAGAACGTCATAAATAAAAAAACTTCATTTTTCAAGGTAACGTTTTTAAAGTTTAAAAATGTAACACAATGTATTAAAAATAAATATCAAGCCACTTATTGAACTTTTTACTGTGCAACAGATCTTTTTAGGTAGAACCTGAAGGTTTTTTCTCCATTTGAAAAATATTTAGTATATTTGAAAAAATAATTAAACAATACATTTTCTTCAAAATTCAAAAACAACATTTTCTGCCCTGTAGCGGGTAAATATTAAGTTAAAAATATGCCTCTTTTGGGATATAGTACATTTTCTGGGCATTCCAAAAACATGCACAACTGAAAATTGTCGATATTTAATTCATGGCGTTATACATATATATATATATATATATATATATATATATATATATATATATATATATATATATATATATATATATATATATATATATATATATATATATATATATATATATATATATATATATATATATATATATATATATATATATATATATATATATATATATATATATATATATATATATATATATATATATATATATATATATGTATAAAGCCATGAATTAAATATCGACAATTTTCAGTTATAGTTATATATATATATATATATATATATATATATATATATATATATATATATATATATATATATATTCATTTACAAATTCATAAACATGATTAACATGTTGTTTTTTGCAGAAAGCCACCAAGCCACCTTATGTGTTTTGTCGGAGGAGTTCTTTTTACATGTGTTTTTTTTAAAATGTTTTTTAAATGTAAATGACAGTCTTTATGAGAGTATTTGCAGGGCTTAAGACCTCTCACTGGCCGGTGTATCACCTTATACACTGTGTAACATTCACAGTTCAACCCATCATTTTTAAAAATAGCGTTCAAATCATAAAATATGACAACTTATGCCATATATTTTCAGCATTTATTAAATTAATACAATAAAATACCTGTTATTTTTTAACTGTGCAAACAAATCGCTTAGGCGGTTTCATTGAGCGCTATCGATTTATTACATCTAACAAAAAAATACACATAATATATTTGATTCCCATAATATATCATAATATATTTAATTCAAAGGGGGGGGGGGGTCAAATAAATATTAGTGATTTTTTCACTGTAATATTTATTCAATATAACCCTGGACTGGTACCTGAAGCGGAGGGCTGATCACCTTTCCTCCATGTGTTAACGATCAAGATAACACTGTGTTTATATGACGCAGTGCCCTATGTACCATTGGAGTACGGATAAGGGTTTGAATGAATGAACAAAAAAAATACACGTAGAACTATAAAATGCGAATGAAAAGTAAATGAGAATTAAAAAGGGGTTTTATTTGTAATTCTAAAACGAGATCAATCCAAGGCTTTACATGGATCCGAATAAAAGGCTTATTCAATATTGCCCCAGTCCTTCCGCATAATGGGTTGCGAGTGACAGGCGGATATGTTGAATTCTTCCAGGGAATAAATTCTCTTCGGGTTGGAAGGAAATAGACCTGGCTTTATATTTTACGTACCATGTATGGTATGTATATTACATGCCTACAGGTATACAGAGTGTTCTATTCGAATGTTAAAACAAAGCATTTAATCTGTACTTATTTAATTTCTTACTAATAATATTAGTGTATAACAACTCACCGAGATTTTTATGTCTACCGGTTTCGAGACGTACCAGTCTCTTCGTCAGGACAATCACTATTACAGCATGCAAACAATAATGTGTTTGCATGCTGTAATATGTGTTTGTTTGCATGCTGCATGTGTTTGTTTGCATGCTGTAATAGTGATTGTCCTGACGAAGAGACGGGTACGTCCGAAACCGGTAGACATAAAAATCTCGGTGAGTGGTTATATATACTAATATTATTATCATTTTTGTAAAAAAATAAATAAGTAAAAATGACTAACCACGAAGTAAATGCTTTAAATATTAATAATATTGAGAACATTTAATCTGTGTTTGTTAAGTGTAGAGAAAAATTAAATGTTATAAGATCATTTTTAGTAAACCACCTACATGATACATTTCAAACAGTAGCGTTTAGGAAAATTTTAAAGAACAATTTTGAGAAATTTATCTAACTTTACTAACATTTAATGAAAATCATGCAAAAAAGTTATATTGTACACTACTGACTTCTGCAACAGTATACAAAACAACTTACAACACTACCATACACAAAATAACAATGTTATTTTTTGACATATCAACATAGATGAAGAAGAATATGGAAGTCTGCATTTACGGGGCTTACGACCGTCATAGGCTGGTTTAAGTTATCACTTTATACACGTGTAACATTCACCAATTCTACCCATGTTTGACAACCACACTACTGAAATTCTTGGAAATTCTATACATATAGTTCTACATACATCCAATTTCGAAACATTGTGCTTGAACCACTAGAATTTCACTAGAGACATCTATTGATAAGTTGAAAGAAGCTTTTTATTGAGCAGAAACTCTTTCAAGTGAACAAGTATTTAGAAACAAACACTCAAAATGTTGTAAATAACAACGTATTGATTGCACTATAAATTGATTCCAATTATTGGGAGGTATTAAGTTTTTTTACGCTGCGTGCCGCGGCGGACCCTCGCAGAGGCCTAGCGGAGCCCCAGGGCTCTGCGGGGCACACTTTAAGAACAGCTGATGCAGATGTTGACGAGGATATGACAAGAATTAAGAATGATTAGGAATCGAGAAACGATATGTCCGAATGAACCAGGAGAAATTAATACTAAAATTACCCTTGAACTAGAGGTCCTAATGCGCTAGTTAATTTCATTCGTCTATAAAATACGAGTATGTTTTAAGGAGAACAAACTCTTTGTAATCGGAATCTCGTTAGCATTTTCATGAACAGCTCAGCGGGGAGTCCCATACGCTGCACGCACTAGTTACCCTAGTACCTACAAAAAAACATAAAATATATAACAGTAAAATTACCCTTATAATGTTGAAATTAAATCAATTTTATACGATACAGCAATAAAACATTACGACACAAATTTATTTTTATAAATACACCACGAAGGTAAGGAAGCTAAGGTACAGGCAAATAATAAGAACAGTCGTAACGTTTATCTCCATACAAAAGTTCTCTTAAAGGTTTACGGGAATTTATAATGTACAAACTTAAAGTAAAATATGTAAACATAAAAAGCAACAGAGATAAATATGAATATTTCAGTGTGTTTAAGGCCTAATGGAAATATATGAAAATAAGTTTTTATATCTCTTAATAATGCATGTCTCACGTGTCGGGTTGTGGTTACGTGGTTAGTGTCGCGGACTCTCGAATCAAAGTTTCTGAGTTCGAACCCACTCTACCGCAATTTGATACCTATTTCTAATAATGAGCCGTTTAGGCTTACAGAAATGGTGTGAAATTGAAGATTTTGTGTTGATAATAAAAACACAAACATTTGTCTTTTTTAACTAAATAAACGTCGTAAGAGAATGAGTAAAAAATGTGCCAAAACATCCCCGTAATTAAATTCGAGTTCATAGAACTAGTATAATACTATAAGATGCCCAAAAAGTGAAAGCATCAACCGCTGTTATAATGCCCTAATAGAAATATTATAAAATTACGTCGACTTAGCCGACCTCTAGTAGCATTATGAAATAAGGTTAAAAGATGAACCAAATGACTGAGCTTATTCCAAAGCCACGTGCCGTCCCGTCCGTCGGAAAGTTTAGGCCGAAGCACCGGTGATTTAATATTTTACATTAACACATAGAGGCGCGGCTCGAGTCTAGAATAACGATGAGATTATAACGAGTGCCGGCGCACGGTCCCGGAACGAAATTCAGCTAACCAAAAGTCAGTTTTCGACACTGCCGGAATTGTCCAATTGCAGCCAGCCAGTAGAATTGCATCGTTACTTTATCTAATCATTACGTCTTGAAAGTAAATACCTGCAATGAACCCAGCGTTTGCAACCCGAGCTTCCGAGGGTATATTAATCTTTCAAATTTTACGTTGTGCTCTGAACGATCCGATAATTTTTACGTTTAGAAAATTATGGTGTTTAAAATTGATGTGTGGTGTGTACTTTAAAAGCCCTTTATTTAATGAAATATGTAATCTTCAGATAGTTATAGATCCCCCTATCTAACGATTTCTAAATTTTCGAGTATTTATTTGATTTTTTTTTAATAAGACTACAACTTTAATTTTGTCATAAGGTAATTTATCACAGCATTTTACCTTAAATAGTCGACTTATAAGATATAATAAATTATTCTTCTCAATTTGACTTTCCCGTACATATGCTAGAAACAATTTTCAGCTTCTACGCGAAAATTTTATGTTTTCAATAACAATTAATAAATAAAAACGTAAATTCTTACTAAAACGCTATTAAAAGGAAAACCGTAAAATCATTATTTGACTACAACTGTGTTGTTTCGGGAAAGAAATTGAAGGATTTCTTCTCAAATTCCTGGAATTAAATGCAAAACAGCTTGCAGAAAAATGATGAAGCATCTAATCGTGCTCCAATTTCTGGCGAACCTTTAGATGATTTTTTCTCTGTGAAGTAACAAATAAAGCGGAGGAGAATTTAATATCTTCTTCAAAGGAATTGGACGACAAAGGAATATGTCCTACATACGCAGTTATAAAAGTCCATTATAGAATCCAAGATCAAAAGAATTTTAACTTAATATGTACCTTGTTTTAGATTTCCTATGAAAACGAATTTACGTTATGGAAAAGAAATTGTTGACATTTTATAATAATTAGCTATTTTTACAATGTGTTTTTGCGAAACAATTAACGTTTAAGAAAAGGGTAGGTATGTATTTTTTAAATCTTTTTGCTTCGTGTTAATCTATTGTAAGTATAGTCCACTTAGACATGATTATTGTAGAAAAATGTTTTTAAAAAACAAAAACGATGCTTAAAAAAGTGTTTTTATTTTCTATGTTTTAAATATCGAAAATATAGTACTTGCACATTATTTGTTGATATTTTCTTGTTTATATGACATATTATAATTCCATTTTTTTGGACGACAAAAAAATTAATAAAGTGATTTTTCTACTTTTGGTTACCTAAAATTGTGTTTAGAATCTCTGTGCGGCGTTTCGGATAGTACGGGAAACGATGACTTGACATTTTTAATACATGACTGGGAAAGGTCTTAGTTAAAGCGTTTAAACCTCCCCCGTATATTTTTTTCCCAAAAAAATCCTAATGCCCCAGAGAAAATCCGTCGGAGCTTTCATTTGCAAGTTACTACGAGGAGAAAAATATGAACAGAATGGGTAATTTTGGAATATAAATCTTTCAATAACATCGCAGGGTTTAAAATTTATAGCAAACATGAAAATGTTAACGTTAAAGGTTTAATAGTATTTTTAAAATCGACCATACACAAATAAAATTTTATAACATTTTGACAGTAGGTACTAAAGAGTTGAACGATAGTCTTTTTAAAAAAAATCAGTTATAAAGCAAGGCAAATATCTGCATATATTATTTGTACCCGGCAAGCATAAATCAAGGGGAGAAATTCGGTCCACTTGCTCCAATAGCGTAGGGATGGCTATATTTACGGTTCTGAGATTTCAGATGTAAAGTGAAACGACAAGTAATATCTCCAATGCGAAAGTTTCGCATTTGCGTCGCCAGAAGTGAGAATACTGTCATGCATGGATTTGTGGAACGACTCTGTCGAGAAGACAGCGGTGACAAATCATTTCCGAAAGAACGTCAAACCCCTTCGGCATCATGCTATCCGGGTATCAGAAATAAAAAAGGGTAATTTTAACCAAATTCACGAGTCAAACAAAACGTTACCCTTTTTTATAAGACCGTAAAAATATATATATTTTACCAAAATGTAATCGAGGTATATCGAACATTTTATTTAAACTGAATTTGTATTAAGTAGTCTATTAAAATATAAGTATTTATTTATTTGTTGGAATAAGTATGTACAAAATACTGCACACACAACAAAAATGAATCTTTGTTATTACGAGAACATATCGTCAAAATTTATGTGTTCGGTGTATGTCTACAAAATCAATCAGATGGGGATTTATAGGTCAACGCAGGTATTTTTAATCCAGTCTTTAATATAAATATATCGTATTTAAATGCATTAAAATTATTTGATAGATTGACGGATTGGTGTCTCAGCTCCGTCTTTATTATTAGGCAATCACAAATCAACTAATTATCTGAGCATAAAAGCATGTTCCATCAAAATGCTAAATGACACCAATATTTTAACAACATTTCAAACAAATCGCACTTCTACTTTTAGACTGCTAATAACTCTATTACTACTACTACATCCAAATGACGGGTCAAAATAGATTAGGAAATAAAATAAAAGGTCAAATGTTTTAAAAATTATATTCATGCCCTGGTATAGACACCAAAGGATTTGTAAATATAAAATAAATAAAAAATAAAACACAAAGAGAAATCCGGTCAGTCTAGAACCGTCAAGTGAACGGAGCTTGGGGGACTCGGGGACCCTTGACAGATTAATAAACAGGAGAGTTATTAAAAGGGTCATTGAAGATCCAAAGGACCATCGACTAATAACAATATTCAATGGATAACATCAATTTGATGGAAAAAAGCGCGTGCTGACAAAGGGTCAGCAGGGCTTACGATCTGTAATTAATTTTACTGAAAAATAGGTGATACTCGTATTTTTCGATACAGCAAGACATTGCCGGTTGTAAAATTGGTGACCAATTTAAGCCCGAAGAGTGCCTACACAGTGTAAAATTTTAACATAAATAATTTTATAAAAAAAGGTTTATTGTGAGTAAATAGGTCCGGTCCATTCTGTGTTCTAATAAAAGTACCAAATATTGCAATCCAAAAATAAAATTTGAAATATCATGATTAAAACAAAATATACTTCAATACTCCAAGCACCAAAATTCAAAGGACACTTGTAAAAAAATATATAAGCACACTTTTAGACTTTTTCAAGGTCTCCCTGACCGTCTCCGACCTCCTTGGAATACTGTTCAATTATTTTTTTAAACCCTAATTTATTTTATGCTCAAATTTACCGCATATAAATCGTTGAACAACATGCATATTTTTTTTCATATGAGAGGTTAACTTATAACGGCATCCCACTATATAGCAGAATTACGATGATTGGTTTTGTGCATCATGCATAGGATTCAAATACAATCGGCGTACTTATACACTATCTGTTGAAATGGCTAAGAATGATTAACATATGAATATGGAAGTACATTACCTAAGTTAGAGAATTCTGAAGATGGTCATAGTCAGTGTCGCGATCTGTAACAAAAGGATTGAACATTAAATTATGATGCCTACTTATTTAAATTTTAATGTATTTGTTTTTAAGAATTCAACCTAGCGTTTCGTCCGTACAAACTGCTAATTATTTTGATTTTAATTATATATTTAATAAATTGTTATACACAATCACCAAAAAGTGTGCGTGCGAAAGGAAAAAAAACTTCCATAAATTGTCATATTGCTAAGAAAAACTGAGTAATATCTTATATTCAAAGAAAACTATACAGGACAATGAGAATGGCCTGGATTGTGCTTCACTGAAACTGCAAAGAAAGTGGGATGATAGATAGTTGTAATGAAAAACCAAATCGTATATTTCGAGATGACAGAGAAAGGAACGTAAAAAGAATACCCAAGAAATAAGTCTCTATAAGCAACGTACTAAATAAGTACTTAATATCAATTGCACTATCAAGTTATATAAATTTTAAAGGTAGATCATTCTGAAGTCTTAAAACATTTATGTAAAATGAGTTTCTAAATGGACGCACTACCAATGTATGTTATTAATTCGTCTAAATTAATTATAGATGCGCCCAGTAAATATAAGATTTAAAAAAAAAAACTCAAAACATTTAAGTATATGCATGTTTTTCACTTTTGCGTATTGGTATTGTACATTGCCCGTCTACATTGGACAACGTCATCATATGTAGTTGTAGATAAAAAATCATATAGAAAGATACCACTAGACCAGCTATCGGAATGATCAAGATTTATATTGACAAATAATATATATCATTTTCAATTGAAGGAATGAAAATTAATATTGTTATGATTTTTATTTTTAGAACGTCAGCTAACAAAGCACGCTAAGTGAAAGAAAAGGTAGGCTTAATGGGCAAACCTGTTGTCAACATAATTTAGACGCGGAAAGTTTTAAGGGCCGGAAGTTTGCATTAAAAGGCAAAGTTCTACTAAAGACAGGAACATCATCCGGCTGCTAACAAGACCGAATCAAGGTGTGAAAACTATTTACTAAAGAAGCTGAAAACTTTACGATTCATTTCAATTTTCAACACACCAGTATTAGGAAGATGAATATATGTTTATTCAAATAACCTAATGTTATCGCCTCGTATCTATAAAGGTGTCACTTAATAAAAAACATTATACCAAGTAAAAAAAATAACAGTAAAACGTTTTTCAAATTTCAACACGCCACCTTCGTATATGGTAGGAGTTGTGTACAAAAACGTTGTCAAGAACATTATTTTTTTTAATTAAACACTTGTATTAAACCACTTAATCAGTTTTATTTTTATTATACCCGACTAGTTTAGAAAACTTACAGACGTTTTCATCTACAGGTGAAAATTAAAAAAACTTGTCGAGAACAGTTATTTACAGAAAAGAAGTGATTGTTCGAAATTATTTCAGGATTTCAAAAGTTCAGTAGAACGCAAAAAACATAATGTGTATCAAAATACGTATTGAGGGTAACTAAAATAAGGTCATTGATGCAGATCAAATTAATTAGTTCTATCAATAATTCGCAGCATAGGGAAGTTTTTTGTTGGTTTGGCTTTACAAAATGAGTACATAACATTACTTTTTGTTTTCTTTATAAACTCGTAGGCGGTTTGACGCTGGTGAGCGATTAACATCAACCGGTCAAGAGGTTATATATGTATATGTACGTGTATGTACGGTATGTAGTGTCGGACCCTTCAAAACCCATTTATCCCTTTCGTCTTGTTTGTTGTCAGTTTGTGAAATAGTAAAATAAAAATATATTTAAGAAAGGGTTAAGAAACACTTTGCTGAAATAACATGACGTGACGAGTCACATTAAAAAGCGATCAAATAGGGTTAAACCTTCGTAGCGTGCCCTTTTATTTTAGATAATCAGTAAAAAATATATACCCGCATATTGAAACATTCGATATTAGTATATGAGATCTAGTCAAATCACTTTTGAGTTGGGTCTTATGGAATTTAAGTCTGAGGTTCTAGGTTCGACCCCATTCTGCAATAACTTTTATCTAAAAAAAATATTGTAGAATGGAGGAGAAAAAGCTCTATTTTGTATAAGTGAAAGATTTTACAGACAACGGTTTTGTTTGGTTTAATACCACATATTAATTACATAATTTGAAATTAGTAAATGTGAGATGAGGGAATATTTAAAGCCTAGAAGGCCATCTTGTCTTTCTTTTTTTTCTACACTTTTTTTTTGGCTTTGCAGTTTCTTAATGAAATACAGCGGTCATTAAATCAGACGAAGACTCGAACTCTTCTTATATTAATTAATCAAACAATGCAAAGATTACTAAATATAATTTGAAATGTAAAATTACATATTTGTTGTTCCCTAGTCATAAAATTGGTTGAGTATGAAGGTAAAGTTCTAAGTCGATATTCGAAGTTATACCAAAAACGAAATAAATTGCGATTCTCAAAGCCTTTAATCAAATCTCCATTATCAATATAATATATTCTGCGGTTACAGGCTTACCTAACTATCGATTTAATAAACCACCCATTTTTTTGCATGAATAGCTTGAATGAGATTCGTCGTGATCTATGACCTTTTCATGAACTCGTATAGATTATGGATAAATAAATATTTCGATTTTGTTATGGGTAAGTAGATAGATGGATGATGTAAAATAAAACGAAATACGCTCTGAACCTTCGAAGATATTTTTATTAAATCGCGATTTAAAAAAGGTAAAATGAAAACAAGAAATAAAGCAAGAAAATGTAAGAAGAAAGCAAAAAGACAATTTCGAAAAAATACCAAAAAGATCAAATAAATCTTTATTTAAACGAGCCTCTGAGCTGCTCGTGCAATCTGTTAAGCCATCATTTTGTTCTACATAAATAACAAGCAATAACGAGAACAAAATTAAAGTTACGTACATTTTACACAATATTTAAGTAAAAAATACCTTCCTCGACTCGTACAAAACCTTAAACAAACACGGGTATGCAACCCAGAGTGTCCTAACTATTGTGGTTATTATCCTATTTCTACCTACTATTCCTTCCCGATTTCCGTTTCCACTAGTAACATAATATCCTTCACCCTGATTTCATTACTTACGTCATCAATATCTCATGAAATATATTCCTGGAATCAATGATCTGGAAGACAGGATTATGGGACTGGAAGCGGAATATGAATCATTTTTGTAGTTCGTTTTGATATTTGCATGAAATACTAAAAACAAATTTATGTATCTACAGCCAAGAGACATTTTGTGTCTGTGTATATTTTTTATTCGTAAAGCATTCGTGAATGTACGAGTATAAACTCCATTATAATTGTATGTTATTAGCTAAGCAGAAATATAGAAAAAAAGTTCTATTTTAATTCGTATAAACGTGGTGTTGTTAATTTCTGGTAATTTTAAAAAATGACGGATTTTATCATATATAAGAGTTGTTATTCGAAAATTAATTGGTGTCGTAATAGATAAATCAGTTTACTGGGAATATAGAAGTTTCGGATTATACAGGACTTACGACATATTAATGTGTGGTTTCAGTTATCACATTATACACTGTTTTAACATTAACCGTTCTATTTAGAATTGACAATCATATATATTTTTTTAAATGTTTTTCGCAGATACTTTGTGGAACATTTTATAAACTTAATAAAATAAAACAACTTTTTTATCATCAGGGTTAAACATGTTAAACCCTGCATGTTTAAACCTTACGATAACAAGGTTCTTGTCAAAACCGGTTGGAGAAAAAATGTACCAGTAAAAAAGTGATTAAAAACAAAGTTTTATTTCATTTTATAAAGATAATCATGTTACTTTTATCTTGAAATATCGAAATCTGGGAATCTTACAACTGTCCTGTAAATACACAGATTTCGATATTTCCAAATCAATAAACGACCCCATCTTTGTTGAGATATCAATAAAAACATGCGTAAATCGCACCGAGACAAATAGATTTTATCGGCTATGTAAATATTTAAGTGGTCGGAAGGGACCGCTCAAAGTCTCAAATTGTTATCAAATAATAGAATTTATGTCTAGACACTCATCCTTGTCAGTAATGTCCTTCGTCCCCCGCGCAAGGGACGCAAGTCGAACGAGTACCAATCTTTTTGAACGACAAAAGGTCGTTAAATTAGATTTTTCTCGGGACGATTTCCCAAGCGATGTATAACGACACAATATCATTTTAAAATAACATTTTCAAAATGTACAACAATTCTGTAAGATTCAATTTCAATGTCTCAGAAAACAGTTAACCTAAAGAGCACTGAATAAGAAAAACGAATTTATACTTGAGCATTATCAAGTCTATTTATAATATTATAAGAAGGCAAATTATGAAGTAAAATAAAAAATGATAATGATGTTTAAGCATTTCTCAAGTATGTGAATATAATCCAGGATTCGGAGCCCACATACAAATGAAAGAGTCTCTGCTTAATAAAAGCTCTCCTCATCCCACAATAGATGCCTCTAGTGAACTTGCGCATATTGTGTTACGAGTTTGATCAATATATCTTGAAGCTTCAAGAATTTGGTAATGCGTAGTACGGTTGTCAATCATTGGTACAATTGGCAAATGTTACACGTGTGTTAAGTGATTACTTAAATGACGGTCATATGACGGTCGTTAAGCCCTGTAAATTCCCGGACTTCATTTTTTTTATCTATGTTGAGATACCAAAAAATAATGTTATTATAAGGAATAAAATAAAATCGTAATGGATAGGTAAAATCAATTTGAAAAATGAAAGCTTTCGGAGATTAATAGAAAATCATCGACCCTGAAAATTTCCATCTTGGCACAATGAATTCTTGAAAATATTATTAATATTACTGTCATTAATCAGATGGTATTTAGGGTACCGTAATACTCGACGTCATTTTAAAGGAACGAATTCATCCAGAAAGAAAAATAAACACAGCCTAAAAAGGGAACAGTTTGAAACGAATTGTGTTTTCATGTGATAATTTCATTCACTGAAACGAGGGAAAATTAATTCGCATCGTTGGACTTGAACGTTTAATATGAAATAATATAATATTACGAAGGTAAATAGTACAAAAGCGAAATATATTCGTGGAAATATATGCTCGTATATTTGCGATAAGGGCAAAGCGTGCTGAAATGTAGTCTAGCAGTAAAGTAAGTCTAACAAGCGCAAATTTGTGACAGAAGAAAGCAATAATGTAATATACTAGGAATCGTTTTAAAAACAGGTTATGCGTGCTTCAACTACAGGGTGAAACAATCGCTTTATTTACATAACAACCCCTTCTAAACAATGTATCAAAACCCGTCGCGCCACCCGCTAGGTCTTCCTATATCAATTTTCTCAGCCAGTAACATATATCGAGCGATAACGAAATTAACCATAATAATAGCTAATATGCATAAAAGTGACATTCATTACCCGGGAAATGGCAAAAGTATCTATTTGATCAATTCCTATTTCTGTTTTAAGTAAAGGTTTTGCTAAAGATACAAAATAATACTATAAACATAATGTTACAATAAGCTACAACGCTCGTGAACAAGGTACCGACAGCATATTAGCAAAACATATAACCCATCACATGACCATTTTTTACAATTGTTCACTCTACAAAAAGTCTGGTAAAGTAAGAACTACTACGCTAGCTGTGGAAAACATTATGGGGTTAGAAGAATTAAGTGTTCGGCGGGTAGGAAAAAAACTGTGAAAAATCGGCATGTTGTATACTGGGTAAAAAGTTTGGGAACCTTTGTAGTAAAGAGTGCTTTAATTAATTTGCTTTCATAGGTACATCATATAATATTATTCAAAAGAAAAATAAAATTTGGACTTCTAAATTGTGGCGATTATTTTAATAAATGATATTGTACAATAACTGACTATAATGAAAACAAACAAATTTTTTCAGGAAACGATTGTTTTTATCACCAGTTGAAAGCGAAGTAAAAATTAAAATATGAATGTTTACAATCCAGCTTTCTATCTTTGGTCCATTAAAAAAATCAACAAGATTTTTTTGGTATATACAATACTTGGTTTTGGAAAACAAACCCATAATTTCTTCATTTCGAACGTCTACCTGAACGTGACGTCGTGCTTTCATTAATCGATTCGTCACTTTGTGGTAAAATCTATTCATTTTTTATTAAAGTTTTACTTAGCAAAGACCACTTTTTCTTAAAATCTACTGCGACACGTGTTTCGATGCATTCCGCACCATTTTCAAACACCGTATGCGGTAATACTCATATAAGAGTTTCTGCTTAGTAAAAAGCTTCTTTACATCTCACCAATAGATGTCTCTAGTGAAGTTCTAGTGATTCAAGAACAAGGTTTCTAAATTGGATCATATATATATATAGAACTTCCAAGACTTTGAGTAGTGTGGTTGTCAATAATGGGTAGAATTGGTTAATGTTACACGTGTGTAAAGTGATCACTTAAACCAGCCTATGACGGTCGTCAGCCCCGTAAATGCCCAGACTTCATTATTCTTCTTCATCTTTGATGAGATGTCAAAAAATAAAACCGTATGCGGTGTTTGAAAATGATGCGGAATGCATGGAAACACGTGTCGCAGTAGATTTTGAGAAAAAGTGGTATTTACTAAGTAAAATATTAATTAAAAATAAAAGTCACGTCATGCATTTAAAGTCTCTCCTCTGAGTTTTGACTTTACACAGATTTCTCAAAATCCAGTCAAGTGACAGGCCCCCGAAGGGTTGGGCAATAAATCGTATGTAGGTAGATTGACTTCGTATAAACGGGTAGTGATTAGACTTAAGTATTTCGGCGAGCAAACAATTTCGTCACCGTACCTTAAAGTTTGGCACATTATGCGAAAGGGACTAAAGGCAATACAAATGGTGGGAGTTAGAAATTGTGGCCTTAAGGATCATTAATATTAACAAAGGTTCAACAGTAGCCCAATATAGTTCTAGAACAGCTATTAAACTGTTAAGGATATTGACAAGGTGAAAATATTTGCACCAGTCATTAAATTTCCCGCTTTTATAGCTTAGTGATTAGCGGGTTTATCTACGCACAGGGTCTCCTGTAAAAGAAAAATGCTTATGCCAATTTTTTTTAAACTGCCTCAAAAATGCGTTTCCCGGACACTTTTATATCATCCGTTTACCGCTTTTGGTCCGAATGTACAGATTTTAAATATCTACAGGTTTGATATTTCAATTGATACATATTGCTTTCCATTCCATTTTTATTGAAGAAAAATTGATAGTTTAAATAAAAAATAAAAATAAACAAGTAAAGAAAAAGTACTATTTCAGAAGCATTTTTTTTTCAATTATCTACTTACGTGTAAAATCTGTGTGATTTTGTACTCTCACTCGCTTTCTGTTCGTCGATTAGATTCCGAACCATAAGTTATATTTTTATTTAATTTAAAAGCAATTACTGAATGCAAATTAATAAAACAGTTCAGTGAATAAATTACGCTGTTACCGGCTGTTTGCGTCAGATTTTCAGCTTCCGCACTGATTAGCGCAGATTCAAGTTCCATTGAATAGAATTTTGTCCCCGTCAGCAGTGTGAAGGCTGACTTATGACTCTCGTATTATGTCACAATCTTTGGCATTCATATAAAAAAATTGCCATCCCTCATCGAAATTTTGAACACCATTTTCTCAAAAAAATACTGAAATGAATAAATCAAGTGTGCATTTATGAAAATATAAACATTACAATCTGAATACAAGTTTTTTTTTTGTCGTACCGCGAAATTTAACAAAACGCCGGAGTGGCAAATCCTTTTTTCATAATAACAACGTTAATAGCGAGAAGATGAAATAAAAAAAAAACATTTACTGTGAAGAGACTGATACATTAATTTACTCATTTCAATTATTGTGAAAAGTAGGCATATTCCGTAAGCAAGGTCAAAGTGAAAAAAAATCGATAAATTCTTATATTTGAAGGCATGACATATTTACCCGTAAAATATTTTAACGTGCATACTAAAACATGAATTCTTTATAATAATAATAATAATTATAATTGAATACAATATGAGAAGAATTTAGTCGGTTGGAGATAATACCGCCTATAAAACGACCATAAAAGTATACACGGAACATGATATTAATTTAATAATGACATTTTCTTTAAATTCCCGATCTATGTACAGAAAGAAATGCCAAGACTATAATTTCCTCTCTTTTCGTCAAATTTCAGCATCGTAATACAATATGTTTTTAGGTTTATGAATAAATATAAGGAGGATAAAATAAAAATATTGATGAGTTTTTAAACATTTAACTTAATATGCTCCGCTCCAGCCATCAAAATATTTACTTGTTTAAGTAATTTTATTAATAACGGTCCCATCTTCATTCCTTTAAAGTAACAACATCTGGATCAAAATTTAAATTAAATACAATATTTTCTGCGAGAAGACCTGAGAGGTTTTTAGTAGAACTCCACAAAGGGCGTTAAAATATGTTTTATGTTTGTTATTTAAGCAACAAACAAATCACATTGTATAGTATTTTAAATTTTTTCAGGCGTGATTAATTATTGGGTAATTTAAAAACATCTGGTAAAAATTAAAGCCTGTGGAAATAGTGTCATTGAATGTATCTGACATTAAACCCCTAAATTATAGCAATAAATTCTCGCTATATATAAGCCTGTATTCGATAATACCAAAAGTGATATCAAATCGTAACTCCAAAATGCTACAAGTCCCGCCAATATGCGGCTCAATTTACTCATTTTCAGTTTAGGTCTCGTGCTATATACTCGTATAAGTGCAGGTATGAGCATACTAGACAAGTCCCAAAGGCTGCGTGATAATTATTTCAGGAAGGCCTTTGTGACAGAGGCCGGGTCCAGGCGGGGGGGGGGGGGGGGTTGGCGGAGGAAGGTGGACTTGCTTTATGCGAGGATCGAGTCACCGAGGAAACTCAAAGGCAACTTCAAAAATAGGCTCTCTAGAGAGCGCTGATACTGTGAAAACCGTTTATCTCGTGTCTTTGCTTTCCCGAGAATCACATCTAATGACGTCAAGTACCTATATAGACTTAAGTGCAACACGAGGTACAAATTACCGAGTGAATAACGAGATAAGAAACTCGCAAAAAGGAACAACCTGAAAATTAATTTTGACCGCGCAAAATGTAAATTTTGTCATTCTATTGACGAGACAATATATTTTTGATACAATATAATTGACTTTTAATATCAGTTTTGCTATTTTATCAATCGTCGCTGAGCGCTTTTACCTAAGACAGCATCACAACTTGTTTCAGCTTTGAAGATGCACTAGGTGTTTTCTTAGAGTTTCTTCAATAAATGTCAATGCAAAATAACAACAATATTAAACCTTACTTCACTAAAGTCATATAAAATGGCTCGACGATTGTTAATACGAAAATACAATAAACACTATATGTAATACAAGATGTTCATTTATTTGTGCTTACCGTATGCAGAAAATCGTGGCAATATGTTTATAGACCATCAAATGGAAATCACACACATATAAACAGTGCAAAATTGCTTCAAAGCTCTTTGGAGTCTTGGCCTATAACATAAGGGATCAAGAAATAGAAAACAGAAATAAGATTTATGTTAAATATTTAAATAAAACCTTATAGAAAAATAAAAGGATGTGAAGTCATTAAAACCTATTAAATTTTAAATTTATTTTTTAAATTTCAATGGTGCAGTTTTGTTCCAGACAAACACATAAAACAACACATAAATTAATAAAATATAAATTGTTTTGGTTGTTTAAATTAATAAGACGACCAGGCATATTAGCCGTTACACTTTTTCAAATGCACAAAAACACTTTAACCGTATGTGGACTGTAAAAAAAAGAAGTGAGCATAGATTGTACACCTATGATGTTACCGCCAGTCGCCAGGAGCCATTCAGTGCATAGAGTAAACCAGTATAGTATCTGGTAGCGCTAGTATGAAGAAATTGCCTTTTACTCTTTTCAGCGATCACCGCCACCGTTAATAATTGATTTGGCGAATAATGGTCCAAGTTGGGTCGTTTTCCCCAGCTGCCGACCCAGAGCTGGCGGTATTAGGTAGATAATATTATTATATTACATAGTGAGAGTTAACGTACCGTAGGCGGTACAATAATGGACCGCTCTAGCCGCTGAGCGCACTTTTCTATCGGGTACTAAAAATTCATTCTTACGGATAGATAATACAAAAAAAAAACCGAACGGAACATAAATGATCACCATTTAAATAAAAAACAATAACACATAACAAAAGTTTAAAATAAATAGTAATAGTTAGAAAAAAAATCATGGATAGTAACAGATTAGTAATTAACAATTATAATAAATTAACAGCATAGTAATTTATTTAAGTATTTAATAATTTATTTATTTTTGTAAAAAAATTGACAAATCATTGTAGACAAGTATGTCTATATTAGTGAATAATAATAAATACTGGGGCGAACAAGAGAGATCAAAATTATAAGGATGTTTAAAAGCAAAATGTATAATACTAGTTCATTGTGTGATTCTATGTGACGTATCTGCGTCAAAAAAAATTGATGGTGTCAAAAGTCTGCGTAATCGGAGGACATGTAATGATTGGGTGTATGGATGGATGTGAAGGAAGCGAGGAGTGTACGTCAGGACAGAAGAGTGTGGCGTTCCATCCTCTCTGCCTACCCCTGCGGGGAAACGGCGTGGTGGTAGTTGTAGTAATAGTGGTACATGTTTTACACAGACAATTTTGATAAAATAAAACAAATCAAGCGTATCGCAAAAATTGTTGTCATAGTCGAAAATATCCTACGCTATATTCTCATGTCTATTGTGTACTAAATGATAAATGTTATCACAGTATTATATTTTTTACTGCACTATTTCCTACGCCTGCTATACACTCACCCACACGCAATTTATAGCAATGATCTCGACTATTGACATTTACGTTATTATGTATGTACATACGTACATTTTATATCATTTAATCCACCATTGGACTATCCTTTGTAATGTTTCTATGCGACAGCAAATAAATTAATATACTTATGTAGGATACTAAGCCCTCTTCTTTTTAAATAATTTTGGTCATCAAGTAAAAACCACGCGTTTGCATGCTCTCTAAACTGCGCGACATTGATATTGTTACCTTAACTTATTGTTACCTTACTTGTTCAAATAAAGATAATAATGAAAATAAAATAATAAACTACTCGCAGTCAAATGTGGTGCAAGTAAAATTATTCATTTAAAGTTATAATTACTGATGTCGACTTTTTTGATTCTCTTATAATTTTATCGTCTTCACGGTCGAATGTTTATACAAACGGTTTTTTGGAATAGAATAGAGACAGTTAATGATGACTCATCTGCTAGTGAAATAAACATTTTTGGGTCGATTCTGAATGCTATATCGATGTAGATAATTGTCGGTATATTTATTCACACTTCTCTAATTTGCTTAAATTTAGCATTCAGGATCACCGCCCTACTCATAGACAACTATTTATCTTATCAAATTATTTAAAAAAAAATTCTTTAAATCAATGAAAATTCAAGATAAGATTTTAAAGTAATAAACCATATTATCTGACACACCTTTTATTACTTGTAGGTAAAAAAACATCACTGGATTTCATATATTAATATATGTTCAACTATAAATACTTATATTTTAATTGATATATCCTATGTACGATTATGGGGTGATTTTTGTGAAGAAAATTAAGAGTTTAAAATAAAATAACATTTTAATAAAAATAATAAGGTAATTTTAATGATCTGACATTTTTTATTACATTGAATGGTGTATAAAAAATCTTTGAATGCAGTAAACTTCAGACGCCCATCAAGGAAAAAAACACTACCGAGTAAAACTTAATTTACAATGGATAGATTTTACCGTAAAGTTACTGTTGAATTAATTAATGAAAAAACACTATGCTGACTGCGGTAGGAACAGAACACTGAAAATTATGCGAAACATGGTTATTCATTTATTTATATCTTAGCCCTATTATATTGAAGGAATCAAAACACATAATTAAGCCACACGTTCTTCTATATGAAATGTTAACGAGCGAATATAGTAATGACATTTATACTAAACGAATACAAGCATATAAAAATAGATTATCATCACAAGGAATGCGATGGAAATAATATTATATTAAGAACCTTTCACATTCGATTGTGTAGAATCATTTGTTATGATAATAATGACATAAAATCCAAATAGGTACGTATGTACGTGTTAATGTATACTTAGTAAATTACGAAGTAAAGGTGTAATAGGGGAGTCGGAACTTTATATTTTCAAACAAATTCATTTTCATCACAACCTTTTTATTAACGAATAACGAATTTATAAAATTAAATTTAAAAAAATACTGATTTCTATGAATAACGCTAAAATACATAAAATACAGGACAGCGCGTTAGATCGACAAGGTATCAAATTGATCATCAATTACATGAAGGTGAGATAATCATTCATGTGTCACTGTTTGCAGTTCTGAGTTTTTTCTCATTGACTATATCATTTTCTTGTTAGGCCACGTTTTACGTTCAGCTCTTGTTCGCCACTCCAGAACTTTACTCCTCCATAGCATATCACTCTTTTTTTTTAAATAATCAGACTTCCATGTACCGATTTCCTAGATTAGACTTTATTCGTTGGACCTCTCGATATAATTACTGAAATACTTTTTTTAATTAAATATTAATAAGACAATTTGAGTTTGGCTTATGTAAGCCCCTAACACATGCAATAAGAACCTGTTTCATGTGAGACATGTAAAGTGAGTTAAATACATTAAATTATAGCCAATGGCGAGAGTGTAAAAGAGAATAAAATATGTAATTATGAAATGTAAATTGCGTAAATAATTTACCGTTAATAATGTACAATTTTCGATTTCCCTATATTACATATGTAATAATACACACATATAATAACGTGTCCAAGAATTGCTTTAAAGAAAATTTGGCAAATATAATTTGGGACCTAATTATATTTGCCAAATTTTAACCTTGGGATTTAGGGGTAGAATAGTCGAAGTCATAATTGATTACAACTGATATCGAGTAGGACTGTCAGAAAAACACGGCTTTCAGTATAACGATTTAAATATAGAAATACCCATTTAAATAAATTATTATTACATTATTAAACCATATCCGCTCCCTAGGGGGAGCATATGGAGTCCACAAACTGTCTCCAGGCTTTTCTGTCGGCTGCCAGCACCCTTGCATCCTCCCAAGTCAGATCCGCGTCTCGAAGCTCTGACTGACGAGAACTGCTGACGTATTGTCAGCAGTGGTCGTGCTGGGCGGCGCGAACCTGATGCCTTGTAAAAGAGGCAAGCTTAATTAAGGCTCTCAGGAGGCATGCGGAATACATGGCCAAGCCAACTGAATCGCCTTTTCTTGACGACAGTCAAATAAATACAATAATAATACAAAAAACAGCTAAGGTTGAGTAGTTATTTAAAAAAAAATACTAAAATAAAATAATAGGATAACTTATTGAGATGTGAATATGAAAGGCTAATGAATGTCGTTAGCTGGTTAAAGTCATCACTTTATACACTGTGCAACATTCACCATTGTACTCATTACTGTATTCTAATTTGTAATGAAAATAAGAAACATTTCTAGTAGTAAATAAATACATGTAAAATTTTCGAAATTTGAGTAATGTTTTTTCAGTCGTTTCCAAGCATTTGAAATGGTTCGGAAAGGAATCTCGCAAACGTAAAATAAAGGTTTCAGCTCCAAAGGAAGTCATTATGAAGCAATATGAAGTAGTTTTCCCATCGTTATTTAGCCGTTGCACGTTTGGAAAAATAATATTTATGCGAACGTATTTTTTAAAAGGATCTATATTATTTATTATGCACATAAAAAAAGCTTCATTTGTAATCCTCGGTATACTCACATTTAGACGTTAAGAAACTGATAAATAACGCAAAACCTCACCGAAACGGATGGAAACGAAGAATACATCGAGTTGATATGTATTTATGTAACTATGTACGTTACCCTTCCGTCGGCGGGTGTGGGGGTAGTACTGGGAGGGGGCGAAT